>NC_057812.1:76807267-76881095 GCF_018294505.1 Triticum aestivum
TCGGAGCCCGAAGAGGGGAACGGCGACGTGGCGGCGATGCAGGGCTTCCGGGGAGCTGTGGAGCGGTGGGGAGGAAGAGGGGGTCGTGGCGGAGCTTCTGAGCTAGTCGGGGAAGCGAGGGGTGGCCGGAGATGGCTGCTGTGGCGAACGGCGACGACGGGGGTGTTCGGCCGTGTGAGAGAGAGAGCGAGGGGAGGAGGGAGAGCCGGGGGAGAGTGAGAGAGAGCAGGGGGAGAGGCGTGGCGTCGTCCAGGGGCATCGAGGCGAGGAGGGGAGGGCAGGCAGGCAAGGAGAGAGGTGGCGTGGCACGGTGGCGCGCGCGCGCGCCGGCCACACTCCCCTCCCTCTGTCGGGACGAAGACGACAGAGGAGGGAGGTGGGCTGGGCCGGCTGCTGGCTGGGCCAGCCAGCTGGCTGGGCCGCACAGTGGAGGAGTCCAGGTAAGCTCCTCCTGTTAATTATTTTCTGTTTTCTAATTTCTGACATTTGTTTTGATTTAAAAAATATATTAGATCATTTATTTAACTTATGCCAATTTTTGCAGGAGCTATATATATTATTCCAGAGCTCCTTTATAAATGGCATAATATTTGGACATATATTAATATATATAAATAATATATTTCCAATGCAAATAATTATGCATTAATTCCAAATGCCCAAAATAAATACCTGTGAGCTCTTAAAAATATTGGTTTGATTTTTATCTCTGTCCAATATTTTCAGAGAGCAACATGAGCATTTTCTTGGACCTTTTTGGAGAAATTTTTATTTGGATCATTTTCAAAAAGATTCTGAGGGTTTCACAGATCCCCATTTCAAGTTTCTGATGAAAGAGTAAACATGATGCAACACTCTAATGCATGGCTAACTAGGATGTGACATAAAATGACAACAATTTTCAGTTTTTAGTTTACCAAATTCAGTTAAAATGACAACAATTTTCAGAGTACTTCCTTATTCCAAACTTTCAAGTTCAAACAAGTTCCAATTCTGAATTATCAATGGACGTAGACAAACAATACAGAAGTCCACTAATAATATAACAAGATAAATACTCCATCAATAGTAGTAGGAAGATACAGTTATCAATGGCAGTAGCCGCAACATTAGCAAGCAATAGCAATGGCAAATAAGCAAGCAGTAGCAAACTAGCAATGTTTGTTTAGCAGTTTATTTAAGAAAGGTCTTTGAAAGGGCGTGCGGTGCCCCCATGTGTGGTTTTGGTAATTGATGACATTCTCTATGGACTAATGGTTGCATTGAGTTATATTTGAAGGATTTGTCCATAGGCATTTCTTGAAGTCCATGTGTTGGTTTCAAGGAGTTTATGTGTTGACCAAGGTGCTATTAAGGAATTATCCAAAGATTGGTCATGTAAGAGTTGAGGTTATTGCAAGCATGTCTTGTAGAAGAAGATTGTGTGAACATTCAAGTTTACCTTCAAGACATCATCCTAATGAAGAGAGTTGGAAAGATTCAAGGTTGATCAAGACTAAGTACAGAGAGTGATTCAAGTTGATCAACACACAAAGCGCACCAGTTGTACCGAGAGGGACCAAGTGGTCCCATGGTATGGTAAGCATTGTTGATTACACTTTGTGTACTAACCCATGGTCTATGTGAAAGTTCTGTGTGGGGTTAGGTATGTTTCCATGGTCTTGCGTCAAGAGGAAGATCTCATACAACCCATGGAGGATGACATCAAGTGGTGATCGTCATCAAGTTTGCAGTGTGCAAGTTCAAGTGGAGCAACACGAAGAGTGGCGCACCCATAATGGAGTATGGGGAGCAATCAAGCTTGAAACTTGCCGTCCATTGTGGTGTCAATGGAATTGTGAAGATGTGCCGAAGAGTGGCTCACCCATAGTGGAGTATGGGGGAGCAATCAACTAGTCTTCATCGAGCCAACACAATCAAGAAAGGTGGTCCAACTTGAGGAAGTCAAGATCGTCATCATTTACCTCAAGTGGACTATGTGCAAGGCAAAGATTTTCCCTTGATAGGTTTTCTATTTTACCAGTGAGACCGGGTTGTAGGATTGATTGTCATACTATCAAGGGGGGCTCTCTAGTGAGTAGCTTGATCGTATCGTTCGTCGAGAGCTCAAACCATTGCATCCTTGCATCATCTCTCTTGGTTCTTGTTTGGTTCTTCTCCTTGTGAGATTTGGAACTTATGGTCATCTTCCTGACAAGCTCAAGTTCATCGAAAACTGATTTCATATGCATCTTCTTTTGTGTTTTCGGTGTTGGAGTTTTTACCAGTCTTAATTGAGAAAGGGTTCTCACCATTTTATTTTGGGTATTTTCTAAATTGCTATTTCTTGATATTTCTATCAATATTGTGTTTTCTCTTGTCCTTAGCTTTCCAACAAACTTGATTTCGTCGAATTCGGAGCTCATATGTGGAAGTTGTGGCTATTTTGATCTTACCTGTTTTACATAGAGAGTTTGTACCGCCCCATAGAGAGGTTGTACCGGTTATTTGGAGCGGTTGTAATGCTCCAGAATTGGTCTGAAGGTTGTACCGGCCATGTACTGCTCTACCACCGGACTAGTTTCTGTTTTGGAGCGGTTCTTGGGCGGTTGTTGACCGGTTGTACCGGTTAGTTTAGTTTAACCGGTACTACCGATTCCCCGGGCTATTGTACCGCTTAGGGCTTTTTCCTACAGGTTGGTTTTTCCTCTGCTTTGACCGGTTGTACCGGTCCTACAGTTTTCTACACATAACGGGTAGATTCATGGGGACCTATAAAAGGGGGCCTTCTTCCCCATTGGAATTAATCCTTTGAGCTCGTGTTCTTTCCCCATTGTTGACCTTCTTCGAGCTTGCTAACTCTCAATCCCTCCATGGATTCTTGCTACTTTTTGAGGGAAAAGAGAGAGGATATCTAGATCTACATTTCCACCAATCACGTTCTCCTCTTTGTGAGGGAAACCCCTTGGATCTAGATGTTGGAGTTCTTGGTGTTCTCCTTCTTGTTCTTCCTCTCATTTTCCTCCATAGCATTAGTTGCTTCGGTGGGATTTGAGAGAGAAGGACTTGGGCACTCCGTGTGCCCTTGCCATTGCATTTGGTGCATCGGTTTGAGTTCCCCACATGATACGTGGAAGTTACAAGTTGAGAAGCTTATTACTCTTGGATGCTTTGTACCCTTGAGCTTGTTTCTCTTGGGTGCTTGGGTGCCCTAGACGGTTGGTGGTGTTCAGAGATCAATCATTGTGGTGTAAAGCTCCGGACAAGCGTCGGGGTCTCCAATTGGGTTGTGGAGATCGCCCCGAGCAATTTGACGGTTACCGGTGACCGCCCCAAGGGTTGCCAAAGTGTACGGGTTTGGTGACCGCCCCCAAGGGTTGCCATTTGTTTGGGTTCGGTGACCGCCCTCAAAGGTCCCTTAGTGGAATCACAGTATCTTGCATTGTGCAAGGGCGTGAGGAGATTACGGTGGCCCTAGTGGCTTCTTGGGGAGCATTGTGCCTCCACACCACTTCAAACGGAGATTAACATCCGCAAGGGTGTGATCTTCGGGATACATTGCCGTCTCCGCGTGCCTCGGTTATCTCTTACCCGAACCCTTTACTTACGCATTTTACTTTGTGATAGCCATATTGTTTCTTGTCATATATCTTGCTATCACTTAGTAGTCTATCTTGCTTAGCATAAGTTGTTGGTGCACATAGGTAAGCCTAGTTGTTTTAGGTTTTGTGCTTGAGAAATTAACCGCTAGGTTTATTCCGCTTTTGTTCAAGCCTAAACCGTAATTATTTTTAAAGCTCCTATTCACCCCACCCCCCACCCTCTACTCCACGATCTTTTAGTCTTAAATGCATCCTCTTTGCCAATCAATTACTCCAGATTTTGGACATATTTTGTTTATGTAAAATGGGAGAAACAAATTTGATCTGGCAGCAAAAGGAACTGAACTGAACATACTGAACTTGCACTAACTTCTGACAGCAGAGTTGAAATGATCATACTCTGTATACATAAACAAATTTGATCTCTGTGACCACAACAACAACATATCCAGTCTATCTAGACTGAACCACGCATGAAACCTTGATGCCCTTCTTCTGATGGATCTTCATGCATGGAGCATGCAGGGGAGGGGAGCTTGCATGGGAGGGGAGTGTCGCACGCCCGGCGCCTGTCGTCTTGCTAGCGCCTCTCTTGCGCTGGTGTTGCCCCGTTGGAGGAGCACCGCTAGTAGGAGGAGCACGTCGGAGGCCAGCGACACCGCCGTGTATCCGGAGGCGCGGAGGGGGGCGTCAGAGGCCTACGATCCGACGGCAGCCACTAGCAGCAGTGCGCTCCGGTCCGCCTGGAGCACTCTAAGTGGCCGGGCCCGTAGAGTTAGTTTAGCAGATTTGTTTGTTTTTTATGTATTTGTTAACAAAGTTTATTTTTATATTTCAAGAGAATCTAAGAACACATATTCCTAGAAAATAATATACTTAAAATATTTTCTAAAAGTTTACTGAGAATATGAAAAATGTTAACCCACTATTAGAAGCTTGTTAGCTTAATATTGAAAAAATAGTTGAGAGCATTCAAATAAAATGTTTGTGAGATTCTAAAAGGTCACCTATTTCGAGAAAAGCACGTGACATTTTTGAAAAATTTACAACATAAAAAAATGTTCATGCAATTCAAGAAAAGGTTTCATACCGTTCAAAAACGTTTATGTTGAGTTTTAATATATATTTAATAGTTAAAACAACTAATATGTTTGTGACATGTAAATAATTATACTCTATCTGTAAACTAATATAAGATCTTTTATGAATTATCTTATAAGAGTTTACAGGGGGAGTACAATATAAACAAATGTTCACATAGCTTAAGAAAATGATTTATATCATTCCTGAAAAGAATATGTATCTGAAATATTTTGACACATGTTAAAAAATGCTAATCATGTATATGAAAAACGTTAAAATTGTTAAAAAAAAGATGTATACAAAAAATGTATAATGTATATGAAAATATATAGGCATCATATTAGAAAAATGTTAAACATGTATAAATAAAATATTTCTGATACATACGCGAAATGTAGAGTGTCTATAAAAAATGTGGACATGTACTGAAAAATAGAAAAAAGGAGAAATAAAAATAATACACAGAAGAAGCCTACGAAAACTAGTAAATTAACAAAGAAAACTGAAGAAAATAAGAAAAAATAAAACCAAAGAAAGATAGAAGAAAACCAATGCAGCACAGTGTAAACCTAATAAGAAAACAATTGAGAGAAAAACTCATGTGATAGATAAAATATTAGGCCGGCTTATTAGACCCGGAGCGACGTAACGCAGTAAGCGAGACTTATCTCCCGAGACGATACTTGGGCCAGCATAGGGGCAGTTCGATCGATCTAGAGCAGCCCATAGCGGCTGCACTCCCTGACAGGGCCCAGCCGGGTATGTCGGGTTTTGGGTCTACAAAAGCGCTCGTCGGACTGCTTGTGTACCGCGCTTTCGTCGGGTCTCCTTCGACATGAGTTATGGTGCATCACCCCCGGACATCAAATATACACAGTGCCTTTTGTCTGTGAACAGGTTTTTTTAGGTATCCCATACTTTATTAATTGGGAACAATAATCAAAGGGATACAGAGGGGTCATCAGGGGAAATAAGGCACAAGTGGCGACCCTGTGGAAGCGAGGCGAGTTTGTTTACAAGATTATGAGCTCCCTGAATTGAAGCACGACCTTCGAATGTAAAATTACAACTAGCAAAAAAGTGCTCTTCTGTTATTTATCTTCTTGACGATTATGATATGAGTGCCTCTTGCCCCTTTTATGATGTCATCCATAATCATTCTGCAGTCACTAGCAATTACCAAGTGATCCAAAGCTAGATCAGCCGCAAGTGTCAAAGCCTCGCGGCAATTATCTATGAATAGGTGTGGGTGCGTCTTTGTTTCTATAATAGCAAGGTCGAGGTACGCCCCGCCTTAGCTTTAGGGGGCATTCTAATTGGGCACGCCTAGTAGAGTTAGTTCAGCAAATTTGTTTCGTCTTATGTATTATCTATTTTTTCCTTTTTTATATTTTATGAGATTCTAAATACATATATTACAAAAATAATTGTTTAGTTAACGTACTTAAAAAATTATAAATGTTTACAGCTAATATAAAAAAATTAAGACGGTATTTCAAATTTGTTAGCTTAGTATTAAAAAACAAGTTAGACCATTCAAATGAAACGCTTGCGAGATTTATAAAATGTTCACGTGTTTGAGAAAATGTATGTGACATTAAAAAATTATACAATTTAAAACAATGGTCTTGGAATTAAAAAAATGGTTTCCTACCATTCAGAAAAATGTACATTAAATTCTGAAATATGTTTATGAGTTATTATAATATGTTTGTGACATCTAAAAAACTATACAATATAAAAAAGTGCTCCCATAGTTTTAAAGAAGAAATATTTTGTATCATTTAAGAAAAAGAATGTTTCAGTGTGTATTTGAAAATAGTTTAAAACATATTTAAAAAATGTTAATAATGTATTTCGAAAATGTTAAACTTGTACAAAAAATGTTTTATATGTATTAGGATTTATCAGGAATTTCCGAAACTGCTATTGGGCTTGGCCCAAAATAGACAAAATTCCAGCAATCCCCCACCAGATCCCAGAGGCACACAAAATTTGCCTTTGGTTCTAAAACACTATTTTATATACCGGTATTGCAATGGAGACTGTTAAGTTGAATTTCCACCTAGAACTTTATACTACACTAGTAAGCAACTTGAACAGTGGACTGGGCCTTGAATTGCATGTTTACCGTAAATCTAGCTTCACACAAAGCCTTGACCGATACTAGGCTACTGTGGGTCTTCCCTGCGCGTGGAGCTTATGCGTCATACTCCGTGACCTTTCATGAGTTTACTAGAGAGAACCCTACTCTCATAGATTGCGACTTTGACAATCAGACTCATATAGGTGTGTTCTTCAAAAGATGTTCTGCAGGACAACATCTCTGCTTAAATGAGTCACTTAGAACACATTAAGATATACATTAGCCTGCCATGCATATTTAGGAGAGTATTGCATCTTCATGGAGTGGTATTGTTAACAGTAAGGATACTCTCCTCTCAGTTGACCAACAACTTGTCTTCCACATCTAATTTACGGGATCTCCGATCACATAGACTAGGTTACCACTGTGAACAACTCATATTGTGGGTCCCATACCCATCTCCCTCGATGCATTATTTATCACATTACGTGATAGACCCTTAGTGAAAGGATCTGCCAGATTTTTAGACATTTGGATATAATCCAATGCAATAACTCTGAAGTTTCTCATTTTTCTGACAGACTTTAACCTTCTCTGAACGTGTCTTGATGACTTCGTGTTATCATTTGATCTGCTCACTTTCGTTATCACAGTTTGATTGTCACAGTTCATAAGGATACCCAATATAGGTTTCTCAACAACCGGCAAGTCATTCAAGAGCTGACAAAGCCAATCTGCTTCGACCATAGTTGTATCTAGTGATGTGTGTTCTGCTTCCATTGTTGACCTTGTTAAGATGGTTGGCTTGCAAGACTTCCAAGAAATAGCGCCACCTCCATGAGTGAATACATATCTGCTCGTGGCCTTTATCTCATCATCATCTGAGATCCAGTTTGAGTCACGATACCCTTCAAGCACCTTTGGGTGCCCGATGTAGTGAATTCCATAATTCGCAGTGCCTTTCAAATAATGCAAAACTCTCTCTAGAGCTTTCCAATGCACATCTCCTGGTTTTGAGACAAACCGACTCAGTTTGCTAACAGCAAAAGAGATGTCAGGTCTTGTAGCACTGGCTAAGTACATAAGCGAGCCAATAATGTGAGAATATTTCAATTGATCTCTAGCAATTCTTTGATTCTTCTGAAGCAACACACTGGCATCATATGGTGTTAGAGAGGGCTTGCAGTCACTATAGCCAAAGCGACTCAAGATCTTTTCCACATAGTGAGATTGAAGCAATGTAATCCCACCATCATCGTCTCTCCACAACTTGATGTTCAGAATGACATCAGCCACTCCTAAATCCTTCATATCAAAACAACGAGATAGGAAATCCTTGACCTCCTTAATACCATTCAGATTTGTTCCGAAAATCAGTATTGTCATCAACGTACAAGTAAAGGATAACTCCCTCGCCCCCACCATGGTGATAGTATACACATGTATCACCTTCGTTTACAACAAAGCCCACAGCTGTTAAAGTTCTTCCAAACTTCTCATGCGACTGCTTGGGTGCTTGCTTAAGTCCATACAAGGAGTTCAACAACTTGCACACTTTTCCTTCAGACCTATTATGCTATGATGTATACCAGACCTATTATGTACCTCACCATAAGTTTGGCAAGAGCGTACAATAGTGATCCAGGAGTGGATCACTAGACTGCGGTCAAAAATATCCTTAGTGGAATAAGGAAATGTTTTCGGTTATGGAGGTGACAAAGAGTTCATCGTAAAGAGTTACATCGATGCAAGCTTTGACACCGATCTGGATGACTCTAAGTCTCGATCTAGATACATATTGAAAGTGGGGGCAATTAGCTAGAGTAGCTCCATGCAAAGCATTGTAGACATAGAAAATTTGCAAAATACATACGGCTCTGAATGTGGTAGACCCGCGTTCACTAAATTTCTCTCATAAGCAAAACATGATCACTCTTTGGGTGTTAATCACATAGCGATGTGAACTAGATTATTGACTCTAGTAAACCCATTGGGTGTTAGTCACATGGAGATGTGAACTAATCACATAAAGATGTGAACTATTCGTGTTAAATCACATGACGATGTGAGCTAGATTATTCACTCTAGTGGGAGACTGAAGAAAATATGCCCTAGAGGCAATAATAAAGTTGTTATTTATATTTCCTTATATCATGATAAATGTTTATTATTCATGCTATAATTATATTAACCGGAAACATAGTACATGTGTGAATACATAGACAAACAGAGTGTCACTAGTTTGCCTCTACTTGACTAGCTCATTGAATCAATGATGGTTATGTTTCCTAACCATAGACATGAGTTTTCATTTGATTAACATGATCACATCATTAGAGAATGATGTGATTGACTTGACCCATCCGTTAGCTTAGCACGATGATTGTTCAGTTTGTTGCTATTGCTTTCTCCATAACTATACATGTTCCTATGACTATGAGATCATGCAACTCCCGAATACCGGAGGAATACTTTGTGTGCTACCAAATGTCACAACGAAACTGGGTGATTATAAAGGTGCTCTACAGGTGTCTTCGATGGTGTTTGTTGAATTGGCATGGATCAAGATTAGGATTTGTCACTTCGATTATCGGAGAGGTATCTCTGGGCCCTCTCGGTAATGTACATCACTATAAGCCTTGCAAGCAATGTAGCTAATGAGTTAGTTACGGGATGTAGCATTATGGAACGAGTAAAGAGACTTGCCGGTAATGAGATTAAACTAGGTATTGAGATAGCGACGATCGAATCTCGGGCAAGTAACATACTGATGACAAAGGGAACAACGTATACCGTTATGCGGTTTAACCGATAAAGATCTTCGTAGAATATGTAGGAGCCAATATGAGCATCCAGGTTCCGCTATTGGTTATTGACCGGAGACATGTCTCGGTCATGTCTACATAGTTCTCGAACCCGTAGGGTCCGCACGGTTAACGTTTGGTGACGATTGATATTAAGAGATTATGTGATTTGATGTATCAAAGGTTGTTCGGAGTCCCGGATGAGATCACGGACATGACGAGGAGTCTCGAAATGATCGACATGTAAAGATCGATATATTGGAAGGCTATATTCGGACATCGGAAAGGTTCTGAGTTATCCATGTATTTTTCGAAGTACCAGGGGAGTTATGGGAATACAGGAGTACATATGGGCCTTAGTGGGCTTTAAGGGAAAAAGAGGAGAAGCCACGAGGGCTGGCCGTGCGCCCCCCATGGTCCTTGTCCTAATTGGACTAGGGGAGGGGCTTCGCCCCCTCTTTCCTTCTCCCCCCCTTCTCCTTCCTCCCCCCTCCTAGTAGGACTAGGAAAGGGGAAATCCTACTCCTACTAGAAGGAGGATTCCTCCCCCCTTGGCGCGCCTAGAGAGGCTGGCCGGCCTTCCCTCCCTCCTTTATATACGTGGGGAGGGGGCACCCTAGAACACACAAGTTGATCAGTTGATCTTTTAGCCATGTGCGGTGCCCCCCACCATAATCCACCTCGGTCATATTGTAGCGGTGCTTAGGCGAAGCCCTGCGTCAGTAGCATCATCATCACGGCCATCACGCCATCATGCTGATAGAACTCTCCCTCGAAGCTCTGCTGGATCGGAGTTCGTGGGACGTCACCGAGCTGAACGTGTGCTGAACTCAGAGGTGTCGTACGTTTGGTACTTGGATCGGTCGGATCGTGAAGACGTATGACTACATCAACCGCGTTGTCGTAACGCTTCCTCTTATGGTCTACGAGGGTACGTGGACGAAACTCTCCCCTCTCGTTGCTATGCATCACCATGATCTTGCGTGTGCATAGGAAATTTTTTGAAATTACTACATTCCCCAACAGTGGCATCCGAGCTAGGTTTATGCGTAGATGTTATACGCACGAGTAGAACACAAAGGAGTTGTGGGCGTGGGTATATACATATTGCTTGTCGTCACTAGTTGATTCTTGATTCAGTGGCATTGTTGGATGAAATGGCTCAGACCGACATTACGCGTAAGCTTATGCGAGACTGGTTCTACCGACGTGCTTCACACACAGGTGGCTGGTGGGTGTCAGTTTCTCCAACTTTAGTTGAATCAGATTCAATGAACAAGGTTCTTTCTGAAGATCAAAAAGCAATCACTATACTGCGTTGTGGTTTTTGATGCGTAGGTAAGAACGGTTCTTGCTCAGCCCGAAGCAGCCACGTAAAACTTGCAACAACAAAGTAGAGGACGTCTAACTTGTTTTTGCAGGGCATGTTGTGATGTGATATGGTCAAGACATGATGCTAAATTTCATTATATGTGATGATCGTTTTGTAACAAAGTTATCGGCAACTGGCAGGAGCCTTATGGTTGTCTCTTTATTGCATAAGATGCAAGTGCCATGTAATCGATTTACTTTATCTTTATGCGATAGCAATAGTTGCAAAAGCAATAGCTGGTGAGACGACCATTTGACAACACGTTGATAAAAGATCAAGATGATGGAGATCATGGTGTCATGCCAGTAACAATGGAGATCATGACAGTACTTTGGAGATGGAGATCAAAGGCACAAGATGATGATGGCCATATCATGTCACATATTTGTGATTGCATCTGATGTTTATCTTTTATACATCTTATTTTTCTTAGTTCGACGGTAGCATTATAAGATCATCTCTCACTAAATTTCAAGGTATAAGTGTTCTCCCTGAATATGCACCGATGCGACAGTTCATCGTGCCGAGACACCATGTGATGATCGAGCGTGATAAGCTCTACGTTCACATACAACAGGTGCAAGCCAGTTTTGCACACGCGGAATACTCGGGTTATACTTGACGAGCCTAGCATATGCAGGTATGGCCTCGGAACACTGGAGACCGAAAGGTCAAGCATGAATCATATAGTAGATATGATCAACATAGTGATGTTCACCGTTGAAAACTACTCTATCTCATGTGATGATCGGACATGGTTTAGTTGATATGGATCACGTGATCACTTAGATGATTAGAGGGATGTCTATCTAAGTGGGAGTTCTTAAGTAATATGATTAATTGAACTTTAATTTATCATGAACTTAGTCCTGATAGTATTTGCATAACTATGTTGTAGATCAATAGCTCGCAATGTAGCTCCCCATTTATTTTTGATATGTTACTAGAGAAAAAACTATGTTGAAAGTTGATAGTAGCAATGATGCAGACTAGGTCCGTGATCTGAGGATTATCCTCATTGCTGCACGGAAGAATTATGTCCTTGATGCACTGCTAGGTGACAGACCTATTGCAGGAGCAGATGCAGATGCTATGAACGTTTGACAAGCTCGATATGATGACTACTTGAAAGTTTAGTGCACCATGCTTTACGGCTTAGAACCGGGACTTCAAAAATGTTTTGAATGCCACGGAGAATATAAGATGTTCCAAGAGTTGAAATTGGTATCTCATACTCATGCCCGTGTTAAGAGGCATGAGACCTCTGACAGTACTTTGCCATGCAACGGATGCACTAGAGCTATAACTGTATGAAAGCTCCAATTGAAACTAAGTGGTTGTGCATCCAACTTGTTTGCTCATGAAGACCTCGGGCATTTGAAGAAGCCCATCATCGGAATATACAAGCCAAGTTCTATAATGAAAATTCCCACTAGTATATGAAAGTGATAACTCAAGAGACTCTCTATATGAAGAACATGGTGCTACTTTGAAGCACAAGTGTGGTAAAAGGATAGTAACATTGCCCCTTCTCTCTTTTTCTGTCATTTTTTATTTTCTCTTTTTTTGGTGGGCTTCTTTGGCCTCTTTTTTTGGGCTTCTTTGGCCTCTTTTATTTTTTTTGTAAAGTCCGGAGTCTCATCCCGACTTATGGGAGAATCATAGTCTCCATCATCCTTTCCTCACTGGGGCAATGCTCTAATAATGATGATCATCACACTTTTATTTACTTACAACTTGATATTACAACTCGATACTAGAACAAAGATATGACTCTATATGAATGCCTTCGGTGGTGTACCGGGATGTGCAATGATCTAGCGTAGCAATGACATCAAAAAACGGGCAAGCCATGAAAACATCATGCTAGCTATCTTACGAGCATGCAAAGCAATATGACAATGAATGCTCAAGTCATGTATATGATGATGATGGAAGTTGCATGGCAATATATCTCGGAATGGCTATGGAAATGCCATGATAGGTAGGTATGGTGGCTGTTTTGAGGAAGGTATATGGTGGGTTTATGGTACCGGCGAAAGTTGCGCGGCACTAGAGAGGCTAGCAACGGTGGAAGGGTGAGAGTGCGTATAATCCATGGACTCAACATTAGTCATAAAGAACTCACATACTTATTGCAAAAATCTATTAGTCATCGAAACAAAGTACTACGCGCATGCTCCTAGGGGGATAGATTGGTAGGAAAAGACCATCGCTCGTCCCCGACCGCCACTCATAAGGAAGACAATCAATAAATAAATCATGCTTCGACTTCATCACATAACGGTTCACCATACGTGCATGCTACGGGAATCACAAACTTCAACACAAGTATTTCTACAATCCACAACTACCCACTAGCATGTCTCTAATATCACCATCTTTATATCACAAAACTATTGCAAGGAATCAAACATATCATATTCAGCGATCTACAAGTTTATGTAGGATTTTATGACTGACCATGTGAATGACTAGTTCCTGTCATATCTCTAAATAGATATAAGTGAAGCAAGAGAGTTTAATTCTTTCTACAAAAGATATGCCCACGCTCTAACAAATATAAGTGAAGCAAAAGAGCATTCTGCAGATGGCGGTTGTCTAAGTAAAGAGAAACAGTCAATCCAAACTTCAAATGATATAAGTAAGGCACATGAAGCATTCTATAAAGCCATACTCAAAAAATATAAGTGAAGTGCAAAGAGCATTCTATAAATCAACCAAGAACTATCTCATACCAGCATGGTGCATAAAAAAATAAAAACCTAGATGCAAAAGACGCTCCAAGACTTTCACATATCGCATGAACAAAACGAATCCGAAAACATACCGATATTTGTTGAAGAAAGAGGGGATGCCTCCCCAGCATCCCCAAGCTTAGACGCTTGAGTCTCCTTGAATATTTACGTGGGGTGCCTCGGGCATCCCCAAGCTTGAGCGCTTGCCTCTCTTCCTTCTTCTCACATCGAGACCTTCTCAATCATTGAACACTTCATCCACACAAAAGTTCAACAGAAAACTCGGTAAGATCCGTTAGTATAATAAAGCAAATCACTACTCTAAGTACTGTTGCAAACCAATTCATATTTTGTTTTTGCATTGTGTCTACTGTAATGTAACTTTTTCATGGCTTGATCCACTGATATGAATCGATAGTTTCATCAAAACAAGCAAACTATGCATCAAAAACAGAATCTATCTAAAACAGAACAGTCTGTAATAATCTGAACATTCACCATACTTATGATACTTTAAAAATTCTACCAAAATTAGGAAAAATAAAAAATTTGTATAGAAAGACAGTGCAAAAAGAATCAGAACCATTTGACGTTCCAGCTAAAAATGTAAAATCGCGCACGACAGCCAGAGTTCCTGTCCTGCACCGTACAAACCATCAAGCAAATGTAAACATCCTAAAGGCAAACCTTGGCACATTATTTTTATAATAAAATGGAATTGTACAAGGGGATAATTATTTTTATTGAAAAGTTTCTGTAATCAAGATTCACAAAGTTGTCGTGAGCATGAACAAAGTTCAAGGAGTTCTCCCACTTCAACAATGCTTGTGTTTCTCACTTTCGCTTTCCTTTTTGAAAAAGTTTTGGGTTCCCCTCTTTATTTTTGTTGTTTTTAAACTATATTAAAGCACTCAACAGAAATAAATGACTCTCTAAAACTTTCAGGTTGTCTCCCTGGCAGCGCTTTCTTTAAAGCCATTAAGCTAGGCATATAGTGTTCAAGTAGTGAATCCACCCGGATCCCAAGGTATATCAAAGCCAATTTTAATTAACAATGATTTGTAAATTAGTAGTGAGCACAAAGCAACATATATCAAGCAATGACGAAGTCTAACTCTCTTCCTATGCATCGGCATGTCATAAAAGAACAATTCATGCACACCTAGTAAAGGCCAATGCATAGTATAAATAGTTTCTTGCAATTTTATCATGTTGGAAACATAGAGAGGTGGAGATATAGTTCCTCTCTCATAATAATTGCAAGTAGGAGCAGCAAGCACATGAATATTATATTCATCAAAATCGTCATGTGCAATGGTAAAAGGCAACCCATCAATATAATCCTTAATAAGTGCAAACTTCTCCGATATAGTATAATCGGGAGAATTCAAAAAGATAATAGGACTATCATGTGTGGGTGCAATAGCAACAATTTCATGTTTAACATGAGGAACTATAGCAAGTTCATCTCCATAAGCATAATTCATATTGGCATCTTGGCCATAAGCATAGCAAGCATCATCATAAAGGGATATTTCAAAAGAATCATAGGGATCATAACAGTCATCATAGCAATCATCCTTCGGTAAGCACGAAGGGGAATTAAACAATGTATGAGTTGAAGAGTTACTCTCATTAGAAGGTGGGCATGGGTGATCAATCCGCTCTTCCTCCTTTTGTTCTTCGCTCTCCTCCTCATCTTTTTCATCCAATGAGCTCACAGTGTCATCAACTTCTTCTTCCATAGATTCCTGCAAAATATTAGTCTCTTCTTGGACAGCGGAGACTTTCTTAATAAGTGGATTATTTTCATAATTATATTCATAATTCTCATAGCAATATTTGAGGATATCTAAATTTTCAGATCTATAACAAGCATCATCAATATCATCAAACTCTTTAAACATAGATTCAATTTCATAAGCACCCATAAAAGCAACAAATTCTTCTATTTGTTCCACATCATAGTAATCATATATACCTCTAGCATAAGAAGCCAAGGTTTCATTTATCTAAATTTGCATTAAAAGGGGAGGTGTGGAGAATTCATCCTAGAGCAACAAGGATAATCAAATTCCGATCATAGTTGTCTAGCATACGACTTCAATATATATATTTGATCCCATAATAGTTTCCCTTTTTGTGTCAAGCGATAATCCCTAAAGTATTCACGTTGATCCAACGTTACTCCCATTACATAATTGAATGGGGTTTTCTCAGGATTATTAAAGTACTACATAATATTTTTCACATAACCAGCATCGAGGGTTTTAGTAGGTTCCCCATCTCCATGAGTAGCAACTACACCTAATTTTTTTGGTATTTCATGTTCCATATCCATAACTAAAGATAGAGAACAGCTAAGAACAGCAAATAAAAATTACTTAGTGATAAATCAAACAAGCAGACACGAGAATATTCACCCCATGCTATTGCTCCCCAGCAACGGCGCCAGAAAAAGGTCTTGATAACCCACAAGTATAGGGGATCGCAACAGTTTTCGATAAGTAAGAGTGTCGAGCCCAACTTGGAGCTAAAGGTAGAACAAATATTCCCTCAAGTTCTATCGACCACCGATACAACTCTACGCACGCTTGACGTTCGCTTTACCTAGAACAAGTATGAAACTAGAAGTACTTTGTAGGTGTTGTTGGATAGGTTTGCAAGATAATAAAGAGTATGTAAATAAGAAGTAGGGGCTGTTTAGATAAAGAAACAATAAAGTAAATATAGCGAGTGTGGAAAAGTGGTGGTAGGAGTTGCGGAATTGCCCCTAAGCAATTGACTACTTTACTAGACCGATAGCAAGTATTATGTCGGAGAGGCCACTGCTAGCATGTCATCCCTGACTTCGAATTCTATGCACTTATGATTGGAACTATTAGCAAGCATCCGCAACTACTAACGTTCATTAAGGTAAAACCCAACCATAGCATTAAGATAAATTGGTCCCCCATCAATCCCGTATGCATTAATTTCTATGCTAGGTTGAAGCTTCTGTCACTCTTGCCCTCCAATACATAGTCCTATCAACATACAACTAACCCTAGGGTGTGATCCACGCGCGCAATCATATGATGGGCACCAAAGGACAGCAACATAACCACAAGCAAATTAAATCAATCATAGCAATTCATCAACCACCGATAGGACAACAAAAATCTACTCAGGCATCATAGGATGGTAACACATCATTGGATAATAATATGAAGCATAAAGCACCATGTTCAAGTATAGGGTACAGCGGGTTGCGGGAGAGTGGACCGCTATAGATAGAGGGGGGAAGGTGATGGAGATGTTGGTGAAGATGGCGGAGGTGTTGGTGAAGATCGCGGTGATGATGATGATGGCCACGGCGGCATTCCGGCGCCACCGGAGGAGAGGGGGAGAGGGGCCCCCTTCTTCCTCTTCTTCCTTGACCTCCTCCCTAGATTGGAGAAGGGTTTCCCCTCTGGTCCTTGGCCTCCATGGCATGGGAGGGGTGAGAGCCCCTCCGAGATTGGATCTATCTCTTCCTTTCTCTCTGGTTCTGCGATCTGTTCTGGCTCTGTTTCACTGTTTCATGTATATATGGAGATCTGTAACTCTGATTGTCCTGAAACCTTCGCCATGATTTTTTTCCGAATATTAGCTTTCTTGCGGCAAAAGAAGAGCATCAACCGCGTTACGGTGGGCTCATGAGGGTAGGGGGCGCGCCCTAAGGGGGGGCGCCCCCTGCCTCGTGACCACCTCGGGCATTGGTTCGCGTTGATTTTCCTTCCGAATTTTCCATATTTTGCAAAAATAAGCTCCATCCGTTTTTACCCCGTTTGACCTCCGTTTGATATGAATATTCTGCGAAACCAAAAACATGCAACAGACAGGAACTGGCACTGGGCACTGGATCTATATGTTAGTCCCAAAAATAGTATAAAAAGTTGCCAAAAGTATATGAAAGTTGAATAATATTGGCATGGAACAATAAAAAATTATAGATACGACGGAGACGTATCAGCATGTCACACTTTGGTTCGGCGGTATTGTTGGATGAAGTGGCCCGAACCGACATTACGCGTATGCTTACGCGAGACTGGTTCTACCGACATGCTTTGCACACAGGTGGCTGGCGGGTGTTAGTGTCTCCAACTTTATTTGAATCGAGTGTGGCTACGCCCGGTCCTTGAGAAGATTAAAACAGCACTAACTTGACAAACTATCGTTGTGGTTTTGATGCGTAGGTAAGAACGGTTCTTGCTCATCCCGTAGCAGCCACGTAAAACTTGCAACAACAAAGTAGAGGGCGTGTAACTTGTTTTTGCAGGGCATGTTGTGATGTGATATGGTCAAGACATGATAATATTTTATTGTATGAGATGATCATGTTTTGTAACCGAGTTATCGGCAACTGGCAGGAGCCATATGGTTGTCGCTTTATTGTATGCAATGCAATCGCCCTGTAATGACTTCACTTTATCACTAAGTGGTAGCGATAGTCAGAGAAGCAATATTTGGCGAGACGAAAACGATGCTGTGATGGAGATCAAGGTGTCGCGCCGGTGACAATGGTGATCATGATGGTGCTTCGGAGATGGAGATCACAAGCACAAGATGATGATGGCCATATCATATCACTTATATTGATTGCATGTGATGTTTATGCATCTTATTTTGCTTAGATCGACGGTAGCATTATAAGATGATCTCTCACTAAATTTCAAGGTACAAGTGTTCTCCTTGAGTATGCACCATTGCGAAAGGTCGTCGTGTTGAGACACCACGTGATGATCGGGTGTGATAAGCTCTACGTTCATATACAACGGGTGCAAACCAGTTTTGCACATGCAGAATACTCGGGTTAAACTTGACGAGCCTAGCATATGCAGATATGGCCTCAGAACACTAGAGACCGAAAGGTCGAGCGTGAATCATATAGAAGATATGATCAACATAGTGATGTTCACCATTGAAAACTACTCCATCTCACGTGATGATCGGACATGGTTTAGTTGATATGGATCACATGATCACTTAGATGATTAGAGGGATGTCTATCTAAGTGGGAGTTCTTTAATAATTTGATTAAATGAACTTTAATTTATCATGAACTTAGTACCTGATAGTATTTTTGCATGTCTATGATGTTGTAGATAGATGGCCCATGTTGTTGTTCCGCTGAATTTTAATGTGTTCCTTGAGAAAGCAAAGTTGAATGATGATGGTAGCAATTACACGGACTGGGTCCATAACTTGAGGATTATCCTCATTGCTGCACAGAAGAATTACGTCCTGGAAGCACAACTAGGTGCCAAACCTGCTGTAGGAGCAACACTAGATGTTATGAACGTCTGGCAGAGCATAGCTGATGACTACTCGACAGTTCAGTGTGCCATGCTTTACAGCTTAGAACCGGGACTTCAACGCTGTTTTGAACGTCATGGAGCATATGAGATGTTTCAGGAGTTGAAGTTAATATTTCAAGCAAATGCCCGGATTGAGAGATATCAAGTCTCCAATAAGTTCTACAGCTGCAAGATGGAGGAGAATAGTTCTGTCAGTGAACATATACTCAGAATTTCTGGGTACCATAACCACTTGACTCAACTGGGAGTTAATCTTCTTGTTGATAGTGTCATTGACAGAGTTCTTCAATCACTGCCACCAAGCTACAAAAGCTTCATGATGAACTATAACATGCAAGGGATTCATAAGACAATTCCCGAGCTCTTCGTAATGCTAAAGGCTGCGGAGGTTCAAATCAAGAAGGAGCATCAAGTGTTGATGGTTAACAAGACCACCAGTTTCAAGAAAAAGGGTAAAGGGAAGAAGAAATGGAACTTCAAGAAGAATGGCAAACAAGTTGCTTCTCAAGAGAAGAAACCCAAGTCTGGACCTAAGCCTGAGACTGAATGCTTCTACTGCAAATAGACTGGTCACTAGAAGCGGAACTGCCCCAAGTATTTGGCGGATAAGAAGGATGGCAAGGTGAACAAAGGTATATGTGATATACATGTTATTGATTTGTACCTTACTAATTCTCGCAGTAGTGCCTGGGTATTTGATACTGGTTCTGTTGCTAATATTTGCAACTCGAAACAGGGACTACGGATTAAGCGAAGATTGGCAAAGGACGAGGCGACGATGCGCGTGGGAAATGGTTCCAAAGGAGATGTTATCGCGGTTGGCATGCTACCTCTACATCTACCTCCGGGATTAGTATTAGACCTGAATAAATGTTATTTGGTGCCAGCGTTGAGCATGAACATTATATCTGGATCTTGTTTGATGTGAGACGGTTATTCATTTAAATCAGAAAATAATGGTTGTTCTATTTATATGAGTAATATCTTTTATGGTCATGCACCCTTAAAGAGTGGTCTATTCTTTTTGAATCTCGATAGTGGAGATACACATATTCATAGTATTGAAGCTAAAAGATGCAGAGTTGATAATGATAGTGCAACTTATTTGTGGCACTATCGTTTAGGTCATATTGGTATAAAGCACATGAAGAAACTCCATTCTGATGGACTTTTGGAATCACTTGATTATGAATCACTTGGTAATTGCGAACCGTGCCTCATGGGCAAGATGACTAAAATGCCATTCTCCGGAACTATGGAGCGAGCAACAGAATTGTTGGAAATCATACATACTGATGTATGTGTCCCGATGAATATTGAGGCTCGCGGCGGATATCGTTTTTTCTCACCTCCACAGATGATTTGAGCAGATATGGGTATATCTACTTGATGAAACATAAGTCTGAAACATTTGAAAAGTTCAAGGAATTTCAGAGTGAAGTGGAAAATCATCGTAACAAGAAAATAAAGTTTCTACGATCTGATCGTGGAGGAGAATATTTGATTATGAGTTTAGTCTTCATTTGAAACAATGCGGAATAGTTTCGCAACTCACGCCACCCGGAACACCACAGCGTAATGGTGTGTCTGAATGTCGTAATCGTACTTTACTAGATATGGTGTGATCTATGATGTCTCTTACTGATTTACCGCTATCATTTTGGGGTTATGCTTTAGAGACGACTACATTCACGTTAAATAGGGCACCATCTAAATCCGCTGAGATGACTCCTTATGAACTGTGGTTTGGCAAGAAGCCAAAGTTGTCGTTTCTTAAAGTTTGGGGCTGCGACGCTTATGTGAAAAAGCTTCGACCCGATAAGCTCGAACCCAAATCGGAAAAATGTGTCTTCATAGGATACCCAAAAGAAAGAGTTGGGTACACCTTCTATCACAGATCCAAAGGCAAGAATTTTGTTGCTAAGAATGGATCCTTTCTAGACAAGGAGTTTCTCTCGAAAGAAGTGAGTGAGAGGAAAGTAGAACTTGATGAGGTAACTGTACCTGCTCCCTTATTGGAAAGTAGTTCATCACAGAAACCGGTTCCTGTGACACCTACACCAATTAGTGAGGATGATAATGATGATGATCATGAAACTTTAGATCAAATTACTACCGAACCTCATAGGTCAACCAGAGTAAGATCCGCACCAGAGTGGTACGGTAATCCTGTTCTGGAGGTCATGTTACTAGACCATGATTAACCTACGAACTATGAGGAAGCGGTGATGAGCCCAGATTCCTCAAAATGGCTAGAGGCCATGAAATCTGAGATGGGATACATGTATGAGAACAAAGTGTGGACTTTGGTTGACTTGCCCGATGATCGGCAAGCCATCAAGAATAAATGGATCTTCAAGAAGAAGACATACGCTAATGGTAATGTTATTGTCTACAAAGCTCGACTTGTTGCGAAAGGTTTTTGACAAGTTCAAGGAGTTGACTATGATGAGACCTTCTCACCCATAGCGATGCTTAAGTCCATCTGAATCATGTTAGCTATTGCCGCATTTTATGATTATGAAATTTGGCAAATGGATATAAAGACTGCATTCCTGAATGGATTTCTGGAAGAAGAGTTGTATATGATGCAACCTGAAGGTTTTATTGATCCAAAGGGTGCTAACAAAGTGTGCAAGCTCCAGTGATCCATTTATGGACTGGCGCAAGCCTCTCGGAGTTGGAATAAATGTTTTGATAGTGTGATCAAAGCATATGGTTTTATATAGACTTTTGCAGAAGCCTGTATTACAAGAAAGTGAGTGGGAGCTTTGTAGCATTTCTAATATTATATGTGGATGACATATTGTTGATTGGAAATGATATAGAATTTTTGGATAGCATAAAAGTATATTTGAATAAGAGTTTTTTAATGAAAGACCTCGGTGAAGCTGCTTACATATTGGGCATCAAGATCTATAGAGATAGATCAAGACGCTTAATTGGACTTTCACAAAGCACATACCTTGACAAAGTTTTGAAGAAGTTCAAAATGGATCAGGCAAAGAAAGGGTTATTACCTGTATTACAAGTTGCTAAGTTGAGTAAGACTCAATGCCCGACCACTGTAGAAGATAGAGACAAAATGAAAGATGATCCCTATGCTTCAGCCATAGGCTCTATCATGTATGCAATGCTGTGTACCAGACCTGATGCGTGCCTTGCTGTTAGTTTAGCAGGGAGGTACCAAAGTGATCCAGGAGTGGATCACTGGACAACGGTCAAGAACATCCTGAATTACCTGAAAAGGACTAAGGATATGTTTCTCGTTTATGGAGGTGACAAAGAGCTTATCGTAAATGGTTACGTTGACGCAAGCTTTGACACTGATCCGGACGATTCCAAATCGCAAACCGGATACATGTTTATATTGAACGGTGGAGCTGTCAGTTGGAGCAGTTCTAAACAAAGCATCATGGCGGGATCTATGTGTGAAGCGGAGTACATTGCTGCTTCGGAAGCAGCGAATGAAGGTGTCTAGACGAAGGAGTTCATATCCTATCTAGGTGTCATACCTAGTGCATCGGGTCCAATGAAAATCTTTTGTGACAATACTAGTGCAATTGCCTTGGCAAAGGAATCCAGATTTCACAAGAGAACCAAGCACATCAAGAGACGCTTCAATTCCATCCGCGATCAAGTCTAGGTGGGAGACATAGAGATTTGCAAGATACATATGGATCTGAATGTTGCAGACCCGTTGACTAAGCCTCTCTCATGAGCAAAACATGATCAACACCAAGGCTCCATGGGTGTTAGAATCATTACTGTGTAATCTAGATTATTGACTCTAGTGCAAGTGGGAAGCTCAAGGAAATATGCCCTAGAGGCAATAATAAAGTCATTATTTATTTCCTCATATCATGATAAATGTTTATTATTCATGCTAGAATTGTATTAACCGGAAACTTAGTACATGTGTGAATACATAGACAAACAGAGTGCCACTAGTATGCCTCTACTTGACTAGCTCATTAATCAAAGATGGTTAAGTTTCCTAACCATAGACATGAGTTGTCATATGATTAATGGGATCAGATCATTAGGAGAATGATGTGATTGACTTGACCCATTCCGTTAGCTTAGCACTTGATCGTTTAGTTTTCTACTATTGGTTTCTTCATGACTTAGACATGTTACTATGACTATGATATTATGCAACTCCTGATTACCGGAGGAACACTTTGTGTGCTACCAAACGTCACAACGTAACTGGGTGATTATAAAGGTGCGCTACAGGTGTCTTCGATGGTACTTGTTGAGTTGGCATAAATCAAGATTAGGATTTGTCACTCCGATTGTCGGAGAGGTATCTCTGGGCCCACTCGATAATGCACATCACTATAAGCCTTGCAAGCATTGTAACTATTGAGTTAGTTGCGGGATGATGTATTACGGAACGAGTAAAGAGACTTGCCAGTAACGAGATTGAACTAGGTATTGAGATACCGATGATCGAATCTTGGGCAAGTAACATATCGATGACAAAGGGAACAACGTATGTTGTTATGCGGTTTGAACGACAAAGATCTTCGTAGAACATGTGGGAGCCAATATGAACATCCAGGTTCCGATGTTGGTTGTTGACCGGAAATGTGTCTCGATCATGTCTACATAGTTCTCGAACCCGTAGGGTCCCCACGCTTAAAGTTTGGTGACGATCGGTATTATGAGTTTTTGTTTTGATGTAACGAAGGTAGTTCGGAGTCCCGGATATGATCACGGACATGACGAGGAGTCTCGAAATGGTCGAGACGTAAAGATCAATATATTGGACGACTATATTCGGACATCGGAAGTGTTCCGGATGGTTTCGGAGAAAACCGGAGTGCCGGAGGGTTACCGGACCCCCCCCCCCCCGGGGGAGAAATAGTGGGCCTTATTGGCCTTAGTGGAGAGTGTGAGGGCTGGCCTGGGGCAGGCTGCACGCCCCTCCCCTCTGGTCTGAATTGGACTAGGAGAGGGGGGGCGGCGCCCCCCTTTCCTTCTCCCTCTCCCCCTTTCTTTCCCCCTCCTAATAGGAGTAGAAAAGAGGGGAATCCTACTCCTACTAGGAGGAGGATTCCTCCTCCTGGCACGCCTACAAGGGCCGTCCGGCCTCCCCCCTTGCTCCTTTATATATGTGGATGGGGGGCACCTCTAGACACACAAGTTGATCTATTGATCTATTCCAGCCATGTGCGGTGCCCCCCTCCACCATAATCCACCTTGATTATATCGTAGCGGTGCTTAGGCGAAGCCCTGCGGCGGTAGCATCATCATCACCATCATCACACTGTTGTGCTGATGAAACTCTCCCGTGAAGCTCTGCTGGATCGGAGTTCGTGGGACGTCATCGAGTTGAACGTGTGCTGAACTCGGAGGTGCCGTGCGTTTGGTACTTGGATTGGTCGGATCGTGAAGACGTACGACTACATCAACCACATTGTGCTAACACTTCCGCTTTCGGTCTACGAGGGTACGTAGACACACTCTCCCCTCTCGTTGCTATGCATCACCATGATCCTGTGTGTGTAGGAATTTTTTGAAATTACTACGTTCCCAAACACAAGATGACTAAGACTCCGTTCTACCGGAACAATGGAGCGAGCAACTGACTTAATGGAAACAATACATACTGATGTATGCGATCTGATAAGTGTTGAGGCTCGCGATGGGTATCGTTATTTTCTGACCTTCACAGATGATTTGAGAAGATATGGGCATATCTACTTGATGAAACATACATCTGAAACATTTGAAAAGTTCAAAGAATTTCAGAGTGAAGTGGAAAATCATTGTAACAAGAAAATAAACTTTCTGCGATCTTGTCGTGGAGGAGAATATTTGAGTTGCGAGTTTGGTCTTCATTTGAAACAATGCAGAATAGTTTCGCAATTCACGCCACCTGGAACACCACAGCATAATGGTGTGTCCGAACGTCATAATCGCACTTTACTAGATATGGCGCGATCTATGATGTCTCTTACTGATTTACCGCTATCATTTTGGGGTTATGCATTAGAGACAGTTGCATTCACGTTAAATAGGGCACCATCTAAATCCGTTCAGATGACACCGTATGAACTATGGTTTGGCAAGAAACCAAAGCTGTCGTTCCTTAAAGTTTGAGGTTGCGATGCTTATGTGAAAAGGTTTCAAACTGATAAGCTCGAACCCAAAATCGGAGTAGTGCGTCTTCATAGGATACCCAAAAGAAACTGTTGGGTAGACTTTCTATCACAGATCCGAAGGCAAGATATTTAGTTGCTAAGAATGGATCCTTTCTAGAGAAGGAGTTTCTCTCGAAAAAGTGAGTGGGAGGAAAGTAGAACTTAATAAGGTAACTGTACCTTCTCCCGAATTGGAAAGTAGTTTATCACAGAAATCAGTTCCAGTGATTCCTACACCAATTAGTGAGGAAGCTAGTGATGATGATCATGAAACTTCAGATCAAGTTACTACTGAACCTCGTAGGTCAACCAGGGTACGGTCCGCACCAGAGTGGTATGGTAATCCTATTCTGGAAGTCGTGTTAATAGACCAACGAGAACCTACGAACTATGTGGAAGCGATAATGAGCCCAGATTCCGCAAAATGGCTTGAGACCATGAAATCTGAGATGGGATCTGAGGGAGTCCTGGATTAGGGGGTATCTGGACAGCCGGACTATCTCCATTGGCCGGACTATTAGACTATGAAGATACAAGATTTAAGACTTCGTCTCATGTCCGTATGGGACTCTACTTGGCGTGGAAGGCAAGCTAGGAAATACGGATATGGATATCTCCTCATTTGTAACCGACCTTGTGTAACCCTAACCCTCTCCGGTGTCTATATAAACCGAAGGGTTTTAGTCCGTAGGACAACAACCATAACATACAATCATACCATAGGCTAGCTTCTAGGGTTTAGCCTCTCTAATCTCATGGTAGATCTACTCTTGTACTACCCATATCATCAATATTAATCAAGCAGGACATAGGGTTTTACCTCCATCAAGAGGGCCCAAACCTGGGTAAAACATCGTGTCCCCTGCCTCCTGTTACCATCCGGCCTAGATGCACAGTTCGGGACCCCCTACCCGAGATCCGCCAGTTTTGACACCGACATTGGTGCTTTCATTGAGAGTTCCTCTGTGTCGTCGCCGTTAGGCTTGATGCCTCCTACTATCATCGATAGCGATGCGGTCCAGGTTGAGACTTTTCTCCCCGGAGAGATCTTCGTATTTGGTGGCTTTGCACTACGGGCTAATTCTCTTGGCCATCTGGAGCAGATTGAAAGCTACGCCCCTGGCCATCAGGTCAGATTTGGAAGTTTGAACTACACGACCGACATCCGCGGAGACTTGATCTTCGATGGATTCGAGCCACAGCCAGGCGCGCCGCACTGTCGCAATGGGTATGACCTAGCTCTGCCGCCGAACAGTACCCCAGAGGTTGCGCCGCATCAGCTCCGACCCTTAGCTCGGAGCCAACTGCGCCAGTCGAGGACGGGTGGTTAGACACCGCCTCAGGGGCTGCAGTCTCAACGGCGATCAAGCCGAACACCAGCCTAACCCTCTGCGCAGCCCGTGACTCTAAGGTGCCGGACTCCTTTCCGGACTCCGAACCATCCGCGCCCCTACCAATCGAATCCTATTGGGCGCCGATCATGGAATTCACCGCCACGGATATCTTCCAGCACTTGCCCTTTGGCGACATTCTGAATTCACTAAGGTCTCTCTCTTTGTCAGGAGAGCCCTGGCTGGATTATGGCCAACAGGATTGGGATGCGGACGACAAAGAAATTCGACGCCCACCCACCACCCACTTCGTAGCCACTGTCGATGATTTAACCGACATGCTCGACTTCGACTCCGAAGACATCGACGGTATGGACGACGATGTAGGAGACGAACACGAACTAGCACCTATAGGGCACTGGAAAGCCACCCCGTCAAATGACATATACATGGTGGATACACCCAAAGAAGGCAATGGCGACGGGATAGCGGAGGATGACCCCTCCAAGAAGCAAACCAAACGCCGGCATCAGCGGCGCCGCTCTAAGTCCCGCCACAGCAAAAGTTGTGATACCGGCACAGGAGATAATCACACTCCGGATAGTGCCGAAGAAAACAACAAACCCCTCCAGCAAGATTTAGAGCAGGAGGACGGAGGAGCCAGCTCTCCTGAGAGAGTGGCAGACGGAGAGGAGGAGGATGAAAATCACATGCCCCCCTCCGAAGACAAGGCAAGCCTCAGTGACGATGAATTCGCTGTACCAGAGAATCCCGTCGAACAAGAGCGCTTCAAGCATCGGCTTATGGCCACGGCAAATAGCCTGAAGAAAAAGCAGCAGCAGCTTCAAGCTGATCAAGATCTGCTAGCTGACAAATGGACTGAAGTCCTCGCGGCCGAGGAATATAAACTCGAGCGCCCCTCCAAGAGTTACCCAAGGCGCAGGTTACTACCCTGACGGGAGGAAGAAGCGTATGATACGGCTGATCGGCCACCTCGTGGCCGCGATATAGAGGCATTCCAGCCAAAAGCTCAGCCTCCACCCCAACGCCATTCAAATAAAAAGGCATGGGGAGATACGCCAGACCTGCGAGACATATTGGACGACAAGGCAAAGCATTCAAGATCGATCTACGGATCATGAGGGCGCACCACACTGCGAGAGGACAAACATCACGCCGGATACAGTAAAAGCAAATCCGGCCGGGCTGAACACAGCGGGCAAGACTCATTCGAGCTGCGTCGCGATATAGCCCAATACAGAGGTGCCGCACACCCCTTATGCTTCACAAACGATGTAATGGAACATCAATTCCCAGAAGGTTTCAAACCTGTAAATACTGAATCATACGACGGCACAACAGATCCCGCAGTATGGATTGAGGACTTCCTCCTCCACATCCACATGCCCCGCGGCGATGACTTACACGCCATCAAATACCTCCCACTAAAGCTCAAAGGACCAGCGTGGCATTGGCTTAACAGCTTGCCAGCGGACTCCATTAGCTGTTGGGAAGATCTGGAAGCCGCATTCCTCGACAACTTTCAGGGCACTTATGTGCGACCACCAGACGCCGATGATTTGAGCCACATAATTCAGCAACCAGAAGAGTCGGCCAGGCAATTCTGGACTCGGTTCCTTACAAAGAAAAATCAAATCGTCGACTATCCGGATGCGGAGGCCTTAGAGGCTTTCAAGCACAACATCCGAGACAAGTGGCTAGCCCGGCACCTTGGTCAGGAAAAGCCGGAATCTATGGCAGCTCTCACGACACTCATGACCCACTTTTGTGCGGGAGAAGACACCTGGCTGGCTCGCAGTAATAACATATCAAAGAACCATGGTACCTCAGATACCAAGGACGGAAATAGCAGGTCACGTCGCAACAAGCATAAGCACTGCTTTAACAGCGAAAATACTAAGGATACGGCAGTCAATGCCGGATTCAAAGGCTCCAAACCCGGTCAGCGGAAAAATCCATTCAAACAAAGTACGCCGGGTCCGTCCAGCTTGGACCGTATACTCAATTGCTCGTGTCAAATACACGGCACCCCAGACACGCCAGCCAATCACACCAACAGGGATTGTTGGGTGTTCAAGCAGGCCAGCAAGTTAATTGCCGAAAACAAGACAAGGGGCCGCATAGCGATGACGAGGAGGAACCCCGGCAGCCGCACACTGGAGGACAGAAGAGGTTTCCCCCACAAGTGCGGACGGTGAACATGATATACGCAACCCACATCCCCAAGAGGGAGCGGAAGCGTGCGCTCAGGGACGTATATGCGTTGGAGCCAGTCTCCCCAAAGTTCCACCCTTGGTCCTCCTGTCCGATCACCTTCGATCGCAGGGACCACCCCACTAGTATCCGTCATGGCGGATTCGCCGCACTAGTCCTAGACCCAATCATCGACGGATTTCACCTCACTCGAGTCCTTATGGACGGCGGTAGCAGCCTGAACCTGCTTTATCAGGACACAATGCGCAAAATGGGTATAGACCCCTCAAGGATCAAACCCACAAAAACGACCCTTAAGGGCGTCATTCCAGGTGTAGAGGCCCATTGCACAAGCTTAGTTACACTGAAAGTGGTCTTCGGATCCCCAGATAATTTCCGAAGCAAAGAGTTAATCTTCGATATAGTCCCGTTCCGCAGTGGTTATCACGCGCTGCTCGGGCGAACCGCATTCGCTAGATTCAATGCAGTACCGCATTATGCATACCTCAAGCTCAAGATGCCAGGACCTCGCGGAGTTATTACAGTCAATGGAAACACAGAGCGCTCTCTCCGAACAGAGGAGCACACCACGGCCCTCGCAGCAGAAGTGGAAAGCAGCTCTCAAGGCAATTAACCAGTTCGGCACTTCAAAGCCCGGACTCCTTCAAGCGCGCTCGAGGCAATCGGCAAATAGACCGCCTGGCGCGATCTGAGCTCGCGTAGCAATACGGCGGCCACCCCAATCCCAGCCCAACGGTGATATTCGTGCCGCGCGCACATAATTATGCATTAAAAATACCATGGGCACAAGTGGGGAGGGGGGCACAACTACGGCACGCCCCAAAACACGGCCTAAACCACACGAGGGGCTTCCCGTTTGGTTATTTTTCTTTTTCTTTCAGGACCTTAATCTCTGGAAACACTGTCCGGCAGCACTATTGCCGAAGACATGATGCAGCAACCAAGGAGGCAGACAGCTACATTATACCACGGAATTCCCAGGTTGATTACAGTAACTAGTGAAATATTCAATTTAATATCATTCCTTAGCTTGCCCTTGGAAGGGACATAGTCCTACTCTTTGCTTATCGCACTATCTGTATCACTCCGCTTTAACGCAATTTTTAAAAAACAATGCATGACATTACGACTATTATTGCATTTTTGTTATATATATATGTATATGTGTGTGTGTGTGTGTGTGTATGTGTGTGTGTGTGTTCATTAATGACGCCTTGCAACCGTACACTCTGGTATGGCCAATACACCAGGGGCTTACGTACCCCACAATGCGGTGTGAAAAGTCCGAATGCTTTCACAAGTGCGGCACCCCGAACTTATAGCATTATATGCATCAGCTCCGAATCATGTCTTTGGTCAAATGTTGGGTTTGCCCGGCTCCTATGTTTTGGTACCTTACGTTCCGCTCTATCGGCTAAGGTAGCGCTAGGAGAACTACTGCGATTGTGCCCCGGTTCTACCGGGCTTAGCACCTCAGTAGAGAAAGATAAAAGTGACTGTCATGATAAGGCGAGAGACTGGTCGCTGTTCGGCGAGGTTTTTTCGAGTCCCTAAAGACTTATGCCGCTTAGGGCGAGGGGCCTGCCCTGTCCAGCTTACAGGCGTGTATCACGCCCCGAATTCGGCCTTCCGAATACCAGAGGCTTCACCGAAATTTAAAATTATAGAATTCTATGGCTAAGTGAGAGTGATAAAGCATTATTAGTCCGGTTTCGTTGTTCATTGTGCTGAGCACATCCCTCGAAGGACCCAAATATGGGAACAAGAGTGCTCAGGTTTATCCCGTACACCCCAGCACTCGTGGCATGGGGGCAGAAGCCGAGGACTAGCCATCTCTCAAATTGGATAAACGGCCAAACAGAAGGTAATGTTTTAAATTCACACAAGTGTTGCATAGCGCATATGAAACAAGTTTTCATCATATAGGATCACACGAGCAAGTTCACTCAAATATTACATCCTTTGAACACTCATTCGCGATAAGACGGGCACCCGGCAGAACACCCTCGTAGTACATCTCGGGGTGGCGGTGCTCCTTGCCCTCTGGCAGCCCCTCCTTGATTAGCTTCACGGCGTCTAGCTTGACCCACTGCAATTTCACACGAGCAAAAGCCCGGCGTGCACCTTCAATGCAGACAGATCGCTTGACGACCACCAGCCGCGGGCAGGCATCCACAAGCCACCTCACCAGGCCGAAGAAGCTGTTCAGAAGGGCATCGCCAGGCCACAGCCGGACTATAAAGCTCTTCATGGCCTGATCGGCCGCCGTATGTAGCTCGACCATCTACTTCAGCTGGTCGCTCACTAGCACCGGATGTTCGGCCTCGGCATACTGAGACCAGAACAACTTCTTCGTCGAGCTTCCGTCCTTGGCCTGGTAAAATTGTGCGGCATCGGACACACTGCGGGGCAAATCTGCGAATGCTCCTGAAGAGCTCCGGATCCGGGTAAGTAATCGGTAATTTACTTTTACATGCTTGCTTTGCATATAGAAAGCCTTACCTGTCGCTATCTTCTTCATTGCGTCGATCTCTTGGAGGGCCTTTTGGGCTTCGGCCTTGGCACTTTTTACACTCTCGAGGGCCGCGGCAAGCTCAGACTCTAGCGTCTTGGAGTCAAGCTCCAACGCCTCGTGCTTCGCCACAAGAGCCTGGAGCTCTTGCTGCACCTCGCCCACCCGAGCCTCATGCTTCTCTCACTCGGTGCACTCCTTGGCCGCTGTATCTTCGGCCTTGGTCAGCGCTTGCTTTAGGGTCACCACCTCGGTCATGGCCCCTGGCAAACATACAATGATCCTGTCATTTTGCAATCGCGTCCTTTTTTATATATACATCGTTGGAAATATGCCCTAGAGGCAATAATAAATTGGTTATTATTATATTTCCTTGTTCATGATAATCGTTTATTATCCATGCTAGAATTGTATTGATAGGAAACTCAGATACATGTGTGGATACATAGACAACACCATGTCCCTAGTAAGCCTCTAGTTGACTAGCTCATTAATCAATAGATGGTTATGGTTTCCTGACCATGGACATTGGATGTCGTTGATAACGGGATCACATCATTAGGAGAATGATGTGATGGACAAGACCCAATCCTAAGCCTAGCACAAGATCGTGTAGTTCGTATGCTAAAGCTTTTCTAATGTCAAGTATCATTTCCTTAGACCATGAGATTGTGCAACTCCCGGATACCATAGGAGTGCTTTGGGTGTGCCAAATGTCACAACGTAACTAGGTGGCTATAAAGGTGCACTACGGGTATCTCCGAAAGTGTCTGTTGGGTAGGCACGAATCGAGACTGGGATTTGTCACTCCGTGTAATGGAGAGGTATCTCCGGGCCCACTGGGTAGGACATCATCATAATGTGCACAATGTGACCTAGGAGTTGATCATGGGATGATGTGTTACGGAACGAGTAAAGAGACTTGCCGGTAACGAGATTGAACAAGGTATCGGGATACCGACGATCAAATCTTGGGCAAGTATCGTATCGATAGACAAAGGGAATTGTATACGGGATTGATTGAATCCTTGACATCGTAGTTCATCCGATTAGATCATCGTGGAGCATGTGGGAGCCAACATGGGTATCCAGATCCCGCTGTTGGTTATTGACCGGAGAGTTGTCTCGGCCATGTCTGCATGACTCCCGAGCCCGTAGGGTCTACACACTTAAGGTTCGATGACGCTAGGTTTATAGGGAATAGATGTACGTGGTCACCGAATGTTGTTTGGAGTCCCGAATGAGATCCCGGACGTCACGAGGAGTTCCGGAATGGTCCGGAGGTAAAGATTTATATATGGGAAGTCATCATACGGTTACCGGAATAATTCGGGGGTTACCGGTATTGTACCGGGACCACCGAAGGGGTTCCGGGGGTCCACCGGGAGGGTCCACCTGCCCCGGAGGGCCCTATGGGCTGTGTGTGGAGAGGTACCAGCCCCTTAGTGGGCTGGGCGCCTCCCCCCTAGGGCCCATGCGCCTAGGGTTTGGGGAACCCTAAAGAGGGGCGCCACCTTGCCTTGGGGGGCAAGGCAACCCCCCTGGCCACCGCCCCCTCCTCAGATTGGATCTGAGGGGGCCGGTCCCCCCTCCCTTGCCCCTATATATATGTGGGGGGTGGGAGGGCAGCCGCACCCAAGTTCTGGCGCAGCCCTCCCCTGCTCCCAAGTCCTCCTCCTCTCCCGAGGTGCTCGGCGAAGCCCTGCAGGATTGCCACGCTCCTCCTTCACCACCACGCCGTCGTGTTGCTGCTGGATGGAGTCTTCCCCAACCTCTCCTTCTCCCCTTGCTGGATCAAGGCATGGGAGACGTCACTGGGCTGCACGTGTGTTGAACGCGGAGGCGCCGTTGTTCGGCGCTTAGATCGGAATCAACCGCGATCTGAATCACTGCAAGTACGACTCCTTCATCCACGTTCTTGCAACGCTTCCGCTTAGCGATCTACAAGGGTATGTAGATGCACTCCCCTTCCCCTCGTTTCTAGATTACTCCATAGATTGATCTTGGTGATGCGTAGAAAATTTTAAATTTCTGCTACGATCCCCAACAGTGGCATCATGAGCTAGGTCTATGCGTAGTTTCTATGCACGAGGAGAACACAAGTTGTTGTGGGCGTCGATTTTGTCAATTTACTTGCCGTTACTAGTCTTATCTTGATTCGGCGGCATCGTGGGATGAAGCGGCCCGGACCGACCTTACACGTACTCTTACGTGGACAGGTTCCACCGACTGACATGCACTAGTTGCATAAGGAGGCTAGCGGGTGTCTGTCTCTCCCACTTTAGTCGGATCGGATTCGATGAAAAGGGTCCTTATGAAGGGTAAATAGAAATTGGCATATCACGTTGTGGTTTTGGCGTAGGTAAGAAACGTTCTTGCTAGAAACCTATAGCAGCCACGTAAAAAATTTGCAACAACAATTAGAGGACGTCTAACTTGTTTTTGCAGCATATGCCTTGTGATGTGATATGGCCAAAAGGATGTGATGAATGATATATGTGATGTATGAGATTGATCATGTTCTTGTAATAGGAATCACGACTTGCATGTCGATGAGTATGACAACCGGCAGGAGCCATAGGAGTTGTCTTAATTTATTTATGACCTGCGTGTCAACTTAAACGTCATGTAATTACTTTACTTTATTGCTAAACCGTTAGCCATAGTAGTAGAAGTAATAGTTGACGAGACGACTTCATGACGACACGATGATGGAGATCATGATGATGGAGTTCATGGTGTCATGCCGGTGAAGATGATGATCATGGCGCCCCGAAGATGGAGATCAAAAGGAGCAAAAAATGATGTTGGCCATATCATGTCACTATTTGATTGCATGTGATGTTTATCATGTTTTACATCTTATTTGCTTAGAACGACGGTAGCTTAAATAAGATGATCCCTCGCAATAATTTCAAGAAAGTGTTCCCCCTAACTGTGCACCATTGCGAAGGTTCGTTGTTTGAAAGCACCACATGATGATCGGGTGTGATAGATTCTAACGTTCGAATACAACGGGTGTAAGAAAGATTTACACACGCAATACACTTGACGAGCCTAGCATGTATAGACATGGCCTCGGAACACGGAAGACCGAAAGGTCGAACATGAGTCGTATAGAAGATACGATTAACATGAAGATGTTCACCGATGATGACTAGTCCGTCTCACGTGATGATCGGACACGGCCTAGTTGACTCGGATCATGTTTCACTTAGATGACTAGAGGGATGTCTATCTGAGTGGGAGTTCATTAAATAATTTGATTAGATGAACTTAATTATCATGAACATAGTCTAAATTGTCTTTGCAAATATGTTGTAGATAAATAGCTCATGTTATAGCTCCCTGTTTCAATACATTCCTAGAGAAAGACCAAGTTGAAAGATATTGTAAGCAATGATGCGGACTGGGTCCATAGTCCGAGGAGTGTCCTCACTGCTACACAGAAGGCTTACGTATTTGATGCACCGCTCGATGTGCAAACCCCTACAACGTCGTCTTTGGATGTTGTGAACACCTGATAGACACATCCTGATGACTACTTGATAGTTTAGTGCACCATACTTTACGGCTCAGAATCAGGATTCCAATGATGTTTTGAACGCCATAAGACATATGAGATGTTCCAAGAGCTGAAATTGGAATTTCAGGCTCATGCCCGTGTTAAGAGGTATGAGACCTCTGACAAGTTCTTTTGCCAACAAGTTGGAGGAGAATAGCTCAGCTAGTGAGCATGTGCTCAGAATGTCTGGGTGCTACAATCACTTAAATCAAGTGGGAGTTAAACTTCCAGATAAGATAGTGATTGATAGAGTTCTCTAGCCACTATCACTAAGCTACTAGATCTTCGTGATGAACTATGACATGCAAGGGATGGAGTTGATCCCGGAGCTGTTCGTGGTGCTTAAGACCGCAAAAGGTAGAAATCAAGAAGGAGCATCAAGTGTTGATGGTTTAACAAGACCACTGGTTTCAAGAAGGGCAAGGGCTAGAATGGAAACTTCATGGGTGGCAAACCAGTTGCCGCTCCAATGAAGGAACCCAAGGTTGAACCCAAACCCGAGACTAAGTGCTTCTATTGTAAGGGGAACGGTCACTGGTAGCGGAATTACCCCAAATGCATGGTAGATAAGAAGGCTGGCAACTTCAACAAAGTATATATGTGTTATTAATGTGTACCTCACTAGTACTCCTGGTAGCACCTGGGTATTGGATATCGGTTCAGTTGCTATTATTGGTGACTTGAAGCAAAAGCTATGGACTAAACGGAGACTGGCTAAGGGCGAGGTGACGATGTGTGTTGGAAGTGTTTCTAAAGTTGATGAGATCACCATCGCACGCTCCATCTGCCTTCGGGATTAGTATTGAACCTAGATAAATGTTATCAGGTGTCCACGTTGAGCATGAATATGATTAGATCATGTTCATTGCAATACGGTTATTCATTTAAGTTAGAGAATAATGGTTATTCTGTTTACATGAATAATACCTTTCATGGCCATGCACCCTATGTGAATGGTTCATTGAATCTCGGTCGTGGTAATACACATGTTCACGCCAAAAGATGTAGATAGTACCACTTTCTTGTGGCACTTCCGCGTAGGTCATATTGGCGTAAGATGCATGAAGAAACTCCGTGTCGATGGATGTTTGGAGTCACTTGATTTTGAATCACTTGACACATGCGAGCCATGCCTCATGGGCAGGATGACTAAGACCCCATTTTCAGGTACAATGAAACGGGCAAGTGACTTGTTGGAAATCATACATGCCGATGCGTGTGATCCAATGAGAATTGAAGTGTGTGGTGGATATCGCTATTTTCTCATCTTCACTGACGATTTGAGTAGATATAGGTATATTTACTTAATGAAGCACAAGTCTGAAACATTTGAAAAGTTCAAGCGGTTTCAGAGTGAAGTTAAGAACCATCATAACAAGAAGATCAAATTCCTACGATCTGATCGATGAGAATTTCTGAGTTATGAGTTTGGCAATCACTTAAGACATTATGGAATTGTTTTACAGTTGAAGCCACCTAGAACACCACGGGGTAATGGTGTGTCCGGACGTTGTAATCGAACCTTATGAGATATGGTGCGATCTATGACGTCTCTTACCGATCTACCATTTTCATTTTGAGGATATGCGTTAGAGACAGCTGCATTCACTTTAGATAGGACACCATCTAAGTCCGTCGAGACGACGTCGTATGAATATGGTTTGGAAAGAAACCAAAATTGTCTTCTCTTAATGTTTGGGGCTGCGATGCTTAAGGCTTCAGCCGGAAAAGCTCGAACCCAAAAGCGGACAAACACATCTTCATAGGATACCCAAAGGTGACAGTTGGGTATACCTTCTATCTCAGATCCGAAGGCAAATTGTTTGTCGCTAAGAACGGGTCCTTTCTTGAGAAGGAGTTTCTCTCAAAAGAATTGAGCGGAGGAAGATAGAACTTGATGAGGTTGTCGAACCTTTACTTCAACCAGAGAGTGATGCAACACAGAAATATGTTTTCTGTGGCGCCTACGTCTGTTGAATAGGAAGTTAATGATAGTGATCATGAAGCTTCGGATCAAGTTGCTATCGAACCTCGTTGGTCCACAAGGATATGTACTACTCCTGAGTGGTACGGTAATCCTGTCTTAGATATCATGTTGTTAGACAACAATGAACTGATGAGCTATGGAGAGGCGATAGTGGGCCCATATTCTGACAAATGGTTAGAAGCCATGAAATCCGAGATAGGATCCATGTATCAGAACAAAGAATGGACTTTGGTGGACTTGCCCGATGATCGGCAAGCCATTGAGATAAATGGATCTTTAAGAAGAAGACGGACATGGGCGGTAATGTTACCATCTATGAAGCTCGACTTGTGGGAAAGAGTCTTTTCACAAGTTCAAGGAGTTTACTACGATGAGAATTTCTCACTCGCAGCGATGCTTAAGTCCGTCGGAATCATGTTAGCATTAGCTGTATTTTTCGATTATGAAATCTGACAGATGGATTTCAAAACAAGTTTTCTTACTAGTTTTCATAAGAAAAAGTTGTATGTGATACAATAAAAGGTTTTGTCGATCCTAAGGATGCTAAAAGGTATGCTGGCTCCAGCAATCCTTCTATGGACTAGAGCAAGCATCTCCGACTCGGAATATATGCTTTGATGGAGTGATCAAAGCTTTTAGGTTTATACAATGTTTGCTAGAAACGTGTATTTACAAGAAAGTGAGTGGGAGCACTATAACATTTGTGATAAGTATATGTGGATGACATATTGTTGATTCGAAATAATGTAGAATTTATGGAAAGCATAAACAGTTGTTTGAAGAGTGATTTTCAAAGGAAAACCTGGATAAAGCTGCTTACATATTGGGCATCAAGATCTATAGAGATAGATCAAGACGCCTGATGATACTTTCAAAGAACACACACCTTGACATGTTTTTGAAGGAGTTCAAAATAGATCAGTCAAAGAAGGGATTCTTACCTGAGTTGTAAGGTGTGAAGTTGAGTAAGACTGAAAGATTGACCACGGCAGAAGATAGAGGAAGGACGAAGGTCGTCCCCTATGCTTTTGTCGTAGGCTTTATACGATATGCCATGCTGAGTACCACACCAGATGTGTGCCTTGCCACATGTCTGGCAAGAGGGTAAAAAGGTGATCTAGGAGTGGATCACCAGATAGCGGTCAAAATTATCCTTAGAGGAATAAGGAAATGTTTCTCGGTTATGGAGGTGATAAAGAGTTCGACGTAAAGAGTTACGTCGATGCAAGCTTAACACCTATCCGGATAGCTCTGAGTAGAGATACGGATACATATAATGGAGCAAAAATTTGGAATAGCTCCAAGTGGAACGTGGTAGCAGCATCTATGATATGACATAAAGTTTTGCAAAATACATAGGGATCTGAATATTGCAGACCCGTTGACTACAACCTCTCTCACAAGCATAACATGATCAAACCCAGAACTCATTGAGTGTTAATCACATAGTGATGTGAACTATATTATTGAGTCTAGTAAACTCTTTGGATGTTGTCACATGGCGATGTGACCTGTGAGTGTTAATCACATGGCGAGGTGAACTAGATTATTGACTCTAGTGCAAGTGGGAGACTGTTGGAAATATGCCCTAGAGGCAATATTAAATTGGTTATTATTATATTTCCTTGTTCATGATAATTGTTTATTATCCATGCTAGAATTGTATTGATAGGAAACTCAGATACATGTGCGGATACATAGACAACACCATGTCCCTAGTAAGCCTCTAGTTGACTAGCTCGTTGATCAATAGATGGTTACGGTTTCCTGACCATGGACATTGGATGTCCTTGATAACGGGATCACATCATTAGGAGAATGATGTGATGGACAAGACCCAATCCTAAGCCTAGCACAAGATCGTGTAGTTTGTATGCTAAAGCTTTTCTAATGTCAAGTATCATTTCCTTCGACCATGAGATTGTGCAACTCCCGGATACCGTAGGAATGCTTTAGGTGTGCCAGACGTCACAACATAACTGGGTGGCTACAAAGGTGCACTACGGGTATCTCCGAAAGTGTCTGTTTGGCTGGCATGAATCGAGACTGGGATTTGTCACTCCATGTAACGAAGAGGTATCTCTGGGCCCACTCGGTAGGACATCATCATAATGTGCACAATGTGACCAAGGAGTTGATCACGTGATGATGTGTTACGTAATGAGTAAAGAGACTTGCCGGTAACGAGATTGAACAAGGTATCGGGATACCGACGATCGAATCTCGGGCAAGTATCGTACCGATAGACAAAGGGAATTGTATACGAGATTGATTGAATCCTTGACATCGTGGTTCATCCGATGAGATCATCGTGGAGCATGTGGGAGCCAACATGGGTATCCAGATCCCGCTGTTGGTTATTGACCGGAGAGTTGTCTCGGCCATGTCTGCATGACTCCCGAGCCCGTAGGGTCTACACACTTAAGGTTCGATGATGCTAGGGTTATAGGGAATAGATGTATGTGGTTACCGAATGTTGTTAGTAGTCCCGGATGAGATCCCGGACGTTACGAGGAGTTCCGGAATGGTCCGGAGGTAAAGAATTATATATGGGAAGTCATCATACGGTTACCGGAATAATTCGGGGGTTACCAGTATTGTACTGGGACCACCGAAGGGGTTCCGGGGGTCCACCGGGGGGGTCCACCTGCCCCGGAGGGCCCTATGGGCTGTGTGTGGAGAGGGACCAGCCCCTTAGTGGGCTGGGCGCCTCCCCCCCTAGGGCCCATGCGCCTAGGGTTTGGAGAACCCTAAAGGGGGGCGCCCCTCTTGCCTTGGGGGGCAAGGCAACCCCCCTGGCCGCCACCCCCTCCTCAGATTGGATCTGAGGGGGCTGGCCCCCCTCTCCCTTGCCCCTATATATATTTGGGGGGTGGGAGGGCAGCCGCACCCAAGTTCTGGCGCAGCCCTCCTGTCGGGGATATACCCCACGGTATAAACCACCGGATGTATGACCCGGTTAGAGTTTGGCGATTCACTGGCAACCCACTTGGACATTGCGGTTTACGGTTCATTGGTAATCCGGCAGGCGGGTCAGACAAGCGACAAGACCCGGTGGCCCAACGGGCGGGTTATGGAAGGCCGGATCATGCTATGGTGGGCCGGTTTAAGAGAAAAGGTGTGAGGAATATTTACTTTACAAGGAAGACCCGGACTTGTATCCGGTTTGTATTAGAAGGGAGACTAGTCCTAATCCTAATAGGACTCCACATGTAACCCGCCCCTTCAACATATATAAGGAGGAGCAGGGCTCCCCAAAGGGGGAGAAGAGACAAGCAAGAAGAAACAATCTTAGGGCTAGACACAAAGAGGTGAGCCGGTTTACGGCGACTCCCTCGTGATGATAATGAGACCTAGCCTCAAACAGCATGTAGGGTTTTTACCGGATGATGTTTCCCGGGGCCCGAAGTTTTCTAAACCCTTGTCTTGCGTGTTGATCCGCCCTGCGTCTCTCGATTCCGCTCAACCCCTCTCAAGCTACCACATAGATGCGTTGGCCTCGCGACTAAGTCCTTACACTAGGACATCTGACGTGACAATTCCACGACAGTTGGCGCCCACCATGGGGCCCGCGCACGGTGGTGTTGAGTTCTTGAAGGGATTTCTTCAAGGGATCGGGAGGTTCACAATTTTCCGGATGAAGAATAGTCGGCTTGCGAGGATATACATCAGTTTTCAAGTTCATCAGTCCGGATTTACGATTTATGAGATCGGTAGGTTCGACTGTGATTAAGGGTGCGGTCTGTCTGCTGCCATCCTGAAGACAAGCACGACCCGGACAATGAGTCAAACCGGCCAGGGTTGAACCGTCTCGCCGAATCGAGTTACCACCGCGGTCTCGTCAAAATCGCTCCGCCTTCGCCGACCCGGTGGCTAAGCAACCTGTTCCTCATATGAGCAAGTCATCAACAGCGGAGTTTGCCATCGCACCTACGATCGTTTTCACATCTGATGGGTTCGACTTCGCCTCCAAGCTGCTGAAGACCGCCGCCTACCGAGGATTTACTCTGCTGCAGAGCCGGCCCTATCGGATTCGTAGCAGAGTGTTGACCCGGTCTGTCCTGCTGAACCGCCGGCCGCACCCAACCTCCTCTGTCGTCCGCAAGTCGTCGCGGTTTCGGAGGGACTTGGCTTTGCCTGACGGCATCAATCGCGACTCGGCTTTAACTTGCTGGGCTGCTCACCTCGCCGGACAGTGAGCCACCGTTGCTCTTTACTTGTGTGTGGAGTCGCCATCGAAGCGCTGCTACATCTATCGCCTCGCTGCGCCTCCAGCCGTCACTTTTTACCACAAACACCGATCATCAAATCGCCACAAACCGGCTCGCCTTGACTGCGGGACAAGATGTCGTTGCTGCGCCGGAGCTGTGGGGCTTGATGCCCAGCCCGCCGCCGTTCGCCTGCGTTTTTCAACTGCTGAATCGCCAAGTTGCCATCGGCCCTGCCGCGGCCTCGCGCGCCTTGGGATGTCTGCGCCCACGATTCGGCCGCCATGGCCACGGCCTTGACTCGGACCGCCTCCGCCGTTTCTCCGGCCGGTCTATTTTCTGTTGTCGCCTCAAGCTGCTGCACACATCCAGCGCGTGCTCAGCTTCCCGGCCTCACACTCAGCTTCAAACCGCCGGCCGGTTTACTTCAACCTTGTTGTGAAGGGGTCCGACCTGCGCTAGGACGGAGGTGCAGGAGATGAGTTTCTTCTCCACGGTGGAGCACCGGGAGAGGATGGAGCTTACTCCGAGCCGCCTGTCATAACGATGTTGAAACGCCGGGCCTTCCTCGGCCCCCTCTGCTACTGAAGACCGGCGCCGGGTTACTGCCGCCGCAGAACACCTCTGCTCCCGAGGCCTCGGTGACCCGCCCCCATGGATCACCTTCAATGTGGTTCCGCCTCCTCCACTGCCAAGCCGCCGATTCTCACCTTCCCATCGTTGTTGCGGTCCGCCTTTGCCGAACACCGGGCTGCTAGGGTTCAACAACCTGTTACTGCCGTGACCCGCCGTGGCCGAGACCAGGTGTGGCCGTGAAAAGATTGCAAACGATGTTGAAACGGAGCAGAGGGAGAAGCACATGCGCTTTTAATTTCTCTGATGCGAGTGCTAGTTGTGTTTGCTAGCAAGTGCTAGTTATGAAGACAACGTTGTTTCTGGATTTAGCTGAAGCAGCATGGAGGAAGTAAAAGTCATATACAAGATGTTTAACAGAGGGTCCAAAACACAGTTGCGTCAACTGGGGGCTGATTGGAGTATCTTTCCTGTTTTCATGACATAAGGGTCACAGATAAAGCCTGATGAAGTTTTGCAAATCGGAGCAGCATACTGGAAATACAGTTTACCTGTGCTTGTCTCGGTATTATAGCGGACAACAATAAAATGGCTATCGTCCGTCAGTTTTTCCTACAGTGCTTGAAGAAAATAAACCGGCAGCCTTCGATGCAGCATGCCGGATTGCTACTTTAAGGGCAAAAGCTAAATCAGGGTCCAAGACTAAATTATCTATATAAGGGACGGGACAAAGAATCTGTGTGCATGCAAAAAGCAATCTAGGAAACATTACTCAATGAGGTTGTCAAATCGTGTCCGGCGATATCAAAAGATCGGACAACGTTCAAAGTATACCTGAGAACACTTTTCGTCCGACTATATCATCCACTGTCAATGCCCGCGTTTGTCTGACAAGTCGCCAGGTGCTATCTTTTTTATATTTGATTAGCGCATATTAATTTGTTTGAAAATAGTTACTCTGTCTTTCAATATATTTTATGCAGGGCAAAGTCCACTACAAAGGTGGCGTCGTATAATGTACAGGAGGCTCGCACCGGTTTAAATGTCGTGGTGGACTCTCGCACCTTCACCGACTACCGCTGCCGCGCCTGAATTTCGCGGCCGCTTTTCGTCGTCCGTCTATCGTGACCTGATCTACATCAATTAGCCGGGACTGCGCCTGCGATTGACTCGCTCGTCTGTATCGGTTTACAACGTCGTGGCCGACTTGGCCGTGATTAATTTCAGCTTCACCATGGTGATCATCAACTCCATGGTGGATAACCCCTGGCATGATATATCAGGTGAAATCCATCCAATATATTTTATATTATATATTGCTTTCTTTAAAAATAGCAATTACTCCGGTTTGCAAAGTTGTCCAATGCAGGACCCTAAACTGCCATATTGGTGCAAATTTAGAGGCCGTTAGAAAATTTCCGGCTTAAAAAGAAGGATTCCGGTTTAATATCCGGCTCAAGGGGAAGATGTCTCCCACAAAGCTTTGAAGCTCTCAATATCCGGTTCAAGATCCCGATTCAAGAAGAATTTATCTCTTGCAAAAAGTTAAAAATTGCCGAAGAGGACCTGCTGCCATGATGCGCGGTTCAAACATGGGTATCCTGCCTTATTGGCCTAACATATTATTGATCACACCGGAGCCTCAGCTAAGGCGGGGTCTCTGTCTTTCTCATCATGCGAGGTTACACGGAGTGGTTCTGTTTAAAGAGGCCTCCGGTTTACCCCTTGACATTTGTTTTTTATATATCACTGGGGGCCTTGGTCGTTTCCGAACCAACAAACACCCTTTGATAGGCGACAGCCACCAGATCATTTGGGGACATGGTCAAGTCTGAACCAGTCACGCCTCTTGGTCGGCCTAAGGCCACAAAATCACTTGGGGGCTTGGTCGAACCCGAACCATTGCCACGCCTCTTGATCTGGCATATATGCCACGAATCATTTGGGGACCTGGCTGACTTGAATCATTGTCACTCCTATTGGGGGCTTGGTCCTGTCCGACCATGGTAATACCATCTGATCAGCTCAGTATAGCATATTTTTACAAACGGTTTTTATCATTGCCTTTGCTTCCATATTTTTTCATAACTGTTATTTGATTTTTGTTGCGTTTTTTAAACCGACAACGTTTTAGTCCGGTTCAACTATCAATTACAAATTGATGGAACACGGTCAAATCTTAATCTGGAGGCCATCTGCCCGGTTTGATTTTCTGTTACCATCCTATTATGGAGTAAACCGGTGTTGATCAACCCGGCTTGACTTTCAATTACAAGTTGTCAATACAGGATCAAGTTATAATCCGGAGACTATCAGCCCGGTCTGGTTTGACTACGAGTCGTCAGTATTATATATGATTAAACCGGTGTTTATCATAACCCGGTACGGTTTATCATCAACCGGCACAGTATGAAAGGAGTTATCATTACTCAAGATTGGGGTTATCACTCTTACTACAAAAAATTGGTAAACCAATGATGTGATTCAATATCACAGGTATGATATATTTCATTGATTATTCTTAAGTACAGCCTTGGTTATAAACCTGGGTTATATGTTGGGCATTATGACCCGTCCGACGGTAAGCCGCCAGGACACTTTAAACTTGTTGTATGCAGAGACAGGTTGAATAAAGCATGATGATAAATTATCCGGTGTTTATTGAACCGGCCTGGCTTTAAGACGATAAGTCGCCAGTATATGATGGGAAATTATCCGGAGTTTATTAAACCGGCCTGGCTTTGGACTATACGTCGCCAACATATATTTGGACTGCGCCATTGGAATTATGCGCTTATAAATCATTGGGTATATTATTCAAATAGCCAACATGGCTGGATTTCTATTATGGTTGTCAATAACCAGTATTATGATTAAGGTTTCCAAAGTCGCTTTAGCACAATGGCTATCATATTATCAATGGATATGATTTTTATTCTACAATTGAAGGAATAGTCCCGAGTTGCTGCAGGCTTACAACCTGGCACTTGAGGGCTACATTATTTAAGTTGAGATTACATCAATTATGCAAGTCTCATGTCGTTGCAAGCATGCACCATGACACTTGGGGGCTAATGCAAAGTCATTCTTTGTTCATCTTATTGAAGACCCGACTCATCACATTATAATGAGCCGGCCCTTGGGGGCTACCAATTGCTCCTGTCAACAGTTGAAGGTACAAAGCTTTTTATTCATTATATTGAAGAGTCCACTGCTCAGTTGGTAAAGCACAAGGCCCTTAACCATGTGGACGTGGATTCAAGTCCCATGATGGGGGTTATATCATATGATGTTATTTTCATTGAAGTATATATTAAGTCCCAGCTCAATATTATCATACTGAGCCGGCCCTTGGGGGCTACACATCATTGCTCAAATCTACATGATTATATTTACAAAGCCCCTGCTCATTATTGCATAAATGACCCGGCACTTGGGGGCTATATAATATGGAGTGTTCAGTTTTTACTAGTGACTGGGATGAACAACATGGATTTCTTCAAAAGTGGCAGTATTGATATTGAAGCAAGTCTTAAGCCATTACTTTGTTCTTCTCAAGACTTGGGGGCTACAGGTATTATATTATTATCAAGGAACTATTTTCAAATTCTCTATTTTGAGCAAACCGGATTGACCCGGCGTCACCAATCATTACGACTCCATGGCTGCAACCCGGCGTCATCAATAATCATGAACCGGCATTAGCAACAATCATGACCCGGAATTATCAGTTTTTATAACCAGACAATGGTGGTAATCATAAACCGGAAAGTTTTACATCTTCAAGCCGGCTGGATATCAGTTGAATATTTCAGAGGCTAATATTTTTGTCAAGTCAAAGCATTGAAGGCCGATTCAAATGGATTCTTTATTTACAAATATCTTCTGCAAGCAAATTGATTATGAAGATGGTTATTAACTTGAAAGGAAGAAATGACAAGGATTTAAGGATGATCAAGTGCCGGCTTACAAGTATATTAAAACCGAAGCACAACCCGACAAATTTGTTCTTGTTGCAGATCAGTTTAACATGGATGAATCCAAATTAAACTGGGGGCTAATGTCGGGGATATACCCCACGGTATAAACCACCGGATGTATGACCCGGTTAGAGTTTGGCGATTCACTGGCAACCCACTTGGACATGGCGGTTTACGGTTCATTGGTAATCCGGCAGGCGGGTCAGACAAGCGACAAGACCCGGTGGCCCAACGGGCGGGTTATGGAAGGCCGGATCATGCTATGGTGGGCCGGTCTAAGAGAAAAGGCGTGAGGAATATTTACTTTACAAGGAAGACCCGGACTTGTATCCGGTTTGTATTAGAAGGGAGACTAGTCCTAATCCTAATAGGACTCCACATGTAACCCGCCCCTTCAACATATATAAGGAGGGGCAGGGCTCCCCAAAGGGGGAGAAGAGACAAGCAAGAAGAAACAATCTTAGGGCTAGACACAAAGAGGTGACCCGGTTTATGGCGACTCCCTCGTTATGATAATGAGACCTAGCCTCAAACAGCATGTAGGGTTTTTACCGGATGATGTTTCCCGGGGCCCGAAGCTGTCTAAACCCTTGTCTTGCGTGTTGATCCGCCCTGCGTCTCTCGATTCCGCTCAACCCCTCTCAAGCTACCACATAGATGCGTTGGCCTCGCGACTAAGTCCTTACACTAGGACATCTGACGTGACAACTCCACGACACCTCCCCCTCTCCCAAGTCCTCCTCCTCTCCCGCGGTGCTTGGCGAAGCCCTGCAGGATTGCCACGCTCCTCCTTCACCACCACGCCGTCGTGCTGCTGCTGGATGGAGTCTTCCCCAACCTCTCCTTCTCCCCTTGCTGGATCAAGGCATGGGAGACGTCACCGGGCTGCACGTGTGTTGAACGCGGAGGCGCCGTTGTTCGGTGCTTAGATCGGAATCACCCGCGATCTGAATCGCTGCGAGTATGACTCCTTCATCCGCGTTCTTACAACGCTTCCGCTTAGCGATCTACAAGGGTATGTAGATGCACTCCCGTTCCCCTCGTTGCTAGATTACTCCATAGATTGATCTTGGTGATGCGTAGAAAATTTTAAATTTCTACTATGATCGCCAACATGCATATCTATAGACGGGGTATTACTTACCCTTGTTCTCCTCGAGCTGCCTCTTGGCAAGGCCGAGCTCTTTCTTGGACCCCTCGAGGTCCTGCTTCAATACGGCGACCTCCGCAGTTAGCGCGGCGAACGCCAGTAGTGAAGCCTGCATATGCATATTGGCATACTTATATTAGACTCTTGCGATCTTATTTGATCCTCTGTTCGGCTTTTCTTTGTGAGCACCGAACAAAGCATCAGGGGCTACTATCTATGCGGTAATATTTCTACTACATTTTAAGACACTTACCTCGAATCCTGTTAGAAGGCTGGCACAGGCTTCAGTCAATCCGCTCTTGGCGGACTAAACCTTTTGGATCACCGCACTCATGATAGTGCGGTGCTCCTTGTCGATGGAAGCGCTGCGAAGCGCTTCCAGCAGATTGTCCGGCGCCTCTGGATGGACAGAGGTCACCGGCACAGGCGTCTTGCCCCTCTTAGAAGGAGGCCGCCTGCCCGAGCCCGAAACCGCTGGAGGGTCCGGCACGGTGTTCGGCTGAGGGCCGAACTCGGAGCTCTCGGGGGCCCCGCCCCGCAGCTCCCGGAGTCCGGAAGGTCGCCTTGAGGCGCCTCCAGGACTGTCTCCCCTTGATCTGGTGCCTCTTGAGACAACACCTCGGCGTCGTCGGTAGGATGAGGGGAGGTGGCGGTCGGGACTGGATCGCTATCCATGTACGACAAGCCCAAGGAGCCGTCCGATGATACATCGATACTGACTCGTGGTGGCCTGCATAATTGCGTTTGGCGTTAGGGAAAGCAGTGCGACAAAGGAATCCTAGGAGTTACTCTGGTATCCGAATACTTACGATCTCCCCGGGGGCTTGACCCTGGGCGACCACTTGTCTTTGCCTTCGTCGGCAGCGGTGGAACTGTCCGGAAGGAGAGTCCTTCCCTTCTTGGACCCTCCGGCCGCACCAGTTGGGGCGGCCTTCCTTTTCTTGTCTCCCCCAGTCGGTGGGGGAGCATCTTCTTCTTCCTCTTCCTCGTCTTCAAGGGAAGAGTGCGCCGCAAAGTCATCAGACGGTGAGTCCGATGACGCCTGGCGTCGGGAACTCTTTCGGGTTCCCTTGGCCTTCTTGGTCTTCTCCGGCACCGTATAAGGGGCCGGAGTCAACATCTTCGCCAGAAGAGCGTCTGCGGGGCCTTTGGGAAAAGGAGCCGGACAGTCGATCTGTCCGGCCATCTTCTGCCAGTCCTGTCAAAGGTACGGGAGTTGAGATCTCGCATAGAGTCAATCTATATAAAAAATAATTATCCTGTGAAAGGTAAAACAGCTTACCGCACTGCTTGGCACTTCGCGCTGAATCCGCGATCCTCAGTAATAGGGGGGGGACCTCGGCACTTTTGAACAGCACCCTCCAGGCGTCTTCATGAGTCGTGTCGAAGAGCATGTTTAGAGTTCGGTGTTGCGCCGTATTGAACTCCCACAAGTTGAACTCCCGTTGTTGGCACGGGAGTATCCGGCGGATGAGTATAACTTGGACTATGTTGACAAGATTGAGCTTCTTGTCCACCATGTTTTGAATACATGTTTGAAGTCCGGGCAGCTCTTTCGAACTACCCCAGGACAGGCCCTTCTCTTTCCAGGAGGTGAGCCGCGTAGGGATGCCAGATCGGAACTCGGGGGCCGCTGCCCATGCAGGGTCGCGCGGCTCGGTGATATAGAACCACCCCGATTGCCACCCCTTTATGGTTTCCACAAAGGAGCCCTCGAGCCATGTTACGTTGGGCATCTTGCCCACCATGGCGCCTCCGCACTCCGCCTGGCAGCCGCCCACCACCTTTGGCTTGACAATGAAGGTCTTCAGCCATAAGCCGAAGTGTTGCTTGATGCGGAGGAAGGCCTCGCACACGACGATAAACGCCGAGATGTTGAGGATGAAGTTCAGGGCCAGATCGTGGAAATCCAGGCCGTAATAAAACATGAGCCCCGGACGAAGGGACGGAGAGGGAACCCCAGTTCGCGGAGGAAATGGGTGAGGAATACTACCCTCTCATGGGGCCTGGGGGTGGGGATGAGCTGCCCCTAATCTGGGAGCCGGTGCGCGATGTCGTCTGGCAGGTATTCGGCTCTCCTCAGTTTCTTGATGTCTCCCTCCGTGGCGGAGGAGACCATCAACTTGCCTCCCGCTCCGGACATGATTGGAGAAGGTCGAGGTGGAAAGTGTGTACTTGGGCGCTAGAGCTCAAGTGTGCGAAAATGGATGGGTACGGGAGGAAGAAGGCGTGGACAGAAAGGTGAATCCTTATCCCTTTATATGGGTGGACGAAACTAAGCGTCCCCACTTGCCTGGTAAAACTCGCTTATCCCCAAGCGCCGCAATTGATGGTGCGGTTGGGTTACCCACGCCCGTATTGATGAGAATTCCGTAATAAGGGGACACGATCTCTGCTTTGATAAGACATGTCAAAAAACTGCCTCGCGTTATGTGCGGGGCTGGTTAAAAGAAACGGTTCGAATAATCACCGGGCCATGACGTAACGTCATGCTGCCAAAATAAGCCGGCAAATTAGATCTGCGAAAATATAATTCTCTCTATGGTGGAATGTGGAACTTATTTTGCAGGGTCGGACACTATCCTCGTATTCAAATTCTTCTATGATGTATTCGGAGAAGGAACCCGCCTTGCAATGCCGAAGACAATACTGCGCACCGGACTCATTGTCATTGAAGCCTGGTTCAGGGGTTAATGAGGGAGTCCTAGATTAGGGGTATCCGGACAGCCGGACTATCTCCATTGGCCGGACTGTTAGACTATGAAGATACAAGATTGAAGACTTCGTCTTGTGTCCGGATGGGACTCTACTTGGCGTGGAAGGCAAGCTAGGCAATACGGATATGGATATCTCCTCCTTTGTAACCGACCTTGTGTAACCCTAACCCTCTCCGGTGTCTATATAAACCGAAGGGTTTTAGTCCGTAGGACAACAACCATAACATACAATCATACCATAGGCTAGCTTCTAGGGTTTAGCCTCTTTGATCTCGTGGTAGATCTACTCTTGTACTACCCATATCATCAATATTAATCAAGCAGGACGTAGGGTTTTACCTCCATCAAGAGGGCCCGAACCTGGGTAAAACATCGTGTCCCCTGCTTCCTATTACCATCCGGCCTAGACGCACAGTTCAGGACCCCCTACCCGAGATCCGCTGGTTTTGACACCGATAGGATCCATGTATGAGAACAAAGTATGGACTTTGATTGACTTGCCCGATGATCGGTGAGTCATTGAGAATAAATGGATCTTCAAGAGGAAGACGGACACTGATAGTAGTGTTACTATATACAAAGCTCGAATTGTCGCAAAATGTTTTTGACAGGATCAAGGTGTTGACTATGATGAGATTTTATCACTCGTATCAATGCTTAGAAGTCTGTCCGAATCATGTTAGCAGTTGCCGCATTTTATGAAATCTAGCAAATGGATGTCAAAACTGCATTCCTTAATGGATTTCTTAAAGAAGAGTTGTATATGATGCAACCAGAAGGTTTTGTCAATCCTAAAGGTGCTAACAAAGTGAGCATGCTCCAGCGATCCATCTATGGACTGGTGCAAGCATCTCAGAGTTAGAATATATGCTTTGATAAAGTGATCAAAGCATATGGTTTTTATACAGACTTGCGGTGAAGCCTATATTTACAAGAAAGTGAGTGGGAGCACTACAACATTTCTGATAAGTATATGTGAATGACATATTATTGATCGGCAATAATGTAGAATTTTTTGGAAAGCATAAAGGAGTGCTTGAAAGGAGTTTTTCAAAGAAAGACCTCGGTGAAGCTACTTGCATATTGAGCATCAAGATCTATAGAGATAGAACAACATGCTTGATATATTTTCAATGAGTACATACCTTGACAAGATTTTGAAGTAGTTCAAAATGGAACAGCCAAAGAAGGAGTTCTTGCCTGTGTTGCAAGGTGTGAAGTTGAGTAAAGACTCAAAATCCGACCACGGCAAAAAAGAGAAAGAGAATGAAAAGTCATTCCCTATGCCTCAGTCATAGGTTCTACAAAGTATGCTATGCTGTGTACTAGACCTATTATGTACCTCACCATAAGTTTGGCAAGATGGTACAATAGTGATCCAGGAGTGGATCACTGGACAATGGTCAAAAATATCCTTAGAGGAATAAGGAAATGTTTCTCCGTTATGGAGGTGACAAAGAGTTCGTCGTAAAGAGTTACGTCGATGCAAGCTTTGACACCGATCTGGATGACTCTAAGTCTCGATCTAGATACATATTGAAAGTGGGAGCAATTAGCTAGAGTACCTCCGTGCAAAGCATTGTAGACATAGAAAATTTGCAAAATACACACGGCTCCGAATGTGGCAGACCCGTTGACAAAATTTCTCTCACAAGAAAAACATGATCACTCTTTGGGTGTTAATCACATAGCAATGTGAACTAGATTATTGACTCTAGTTAGTCACATGGAGATGTGAACTAATCACATAAAGATGTGAACTATTGGTGTTAAATCACATGACGATGTGAACTAGATTATTGACTCTAATGCAAGTGGGAGACTGATGGAAATATGCCCTAGAGGCAATAATAAAGTTGTTATTTATATTTCCTTATATCATGATAAATTTTTATTATTCATGCTAGAATTTTATTAACCGGAAACTTAGTACATGTGTGAATACATAGACAAACAGAGTGTCACTAGTTTGCCTCTACTTGACTAGCTCGTTGAATCAATGATGGTTATGTTTCCTAACAATAGACATGAGTTGTCATTTTATTAACGGGATCACATCATTAGAGAATGATGTGATCGACTTGACCCATCCGTTAGCTTAGCACGATGATCGTTTAGTTTGTTGCTATTGCTTTCTCCATAACTATACATGTTCCTATGACTATGCGATCATGCAACTCCCGAATACCGGAGGAACACTTTGTGTGCTACCAAACGTCACAATGTAACTGGGTGATAATAAAGGTGCTCTACAGGTGTCTCCTATGGTGTTTGTTGAGTTGGCATGGCTCAAGATTAGGATTTGTCACTCCGATTGTCGGAGAGGTACCTCTGGGCCCTCTCGGTAATGTTCATCACTATAAGCCTTGCAAGCAATGTAGCTAATGAGTTAGTTACAAGATGTAGCAATATGGAATGAGTAAAGAGACTTGCTGGTAACAAGATTGAACTAGGTATTGAGATACCGACAATCGAATCTCGGGCAAGTAACATACCGATGACAAAGGGAACAACGTGTACCGTTATGCGGTTTGACTGATAAAGATCTTCATAGAATATGTAGGAGCAAATATGAGCATCCGGGTTCCGCTATTGGTTATTCACCGGAGACATGTCTCGGTCATCTCTACATAGTTCTCAAACCCATAGGGTCCGCACGGTTAACGTTCGGTGACGATTGGTATTAAAAGTTTATGTGATTTGATGTACCGAAGGTTGTTCGGAGTCCCGGATGAGATCACGGACATGACGAGGAGTCTCGAAATGATCGATCCATAAAGATCAATATATTGGAAGGCTATATTCGGACATCAGAAAGGTTCCGAGTGATCCGGGTATTTTTCGGAGTACCAGGGGAGTTACGCGAATACGGGAGTACATATGGGCCTTAGTGGGCTTTAAAGGAAAAGGAGGAGAAGCCACGAGGGCTGGCTGTGCGTCCCCCATGGACCTAGTCCGAATTGGACTAGGGAGGGGCTTCGGCCCCTCTTTCCTTCTCCTCCCCTTCTCCTTCCTCCCCCCTCCTAGTAGGACTAGGAAAGGGGAATCCTACTCCTACTAGGAGGAGGATTCCTCCCCCCTTGGCGCGCCTAGAGAGGCTGGCCGGCCTCCCCTCCCTCCTTTATATACGTGGGGAGGGGGCACCCTAGAACACACAAGTTGATCAGTTGATCTTTTAGCCATGTGCGGTGCCCCCCACCATAATCCACCTCGGTCATATCGTAGCGGTGCTTAGGCGAAGCCTTGCGTCAGTAGCATCATCATCACGGTCATCACGCCATCGTGCTGATAGAACTCTCCCTCGAAGCTCTGCTGGATCGGAGTTTGTGGGACGTCACCGAGCTGAATGTGTGCTGAACTCGGAGGTGCCGTATGTATGGTACTTGGATCGGTCGGATCGTGAAGACGTACGACTACATCAACCGCGTTCTCGTAACGCTTCCGCTTATGGTCTACGAGGGTACTTGGACGAAACTCTCCCCTCTCGTTGCTATGCATCACCATGATCTTGCATGTGTGTAGGAATTTTTTTGAAATTACTACGTTCCCCAACAGTGGCATTCGAGCTAGGTTTATGCGTAGATGTTATACGCATGAGTAGAACACAAAGGAGTTGTGGGCGTGGGTATATACATATTGCTTGCCGTCACTAGTTGATTCTTGATTCGGCGGCATTGTTGGATGAAACGGCTCAGACCCACATTACACATAAGCTTATGCGAGACTGGTTCTACCGATGTGCTTCAAACACAGGTGGCTGGTGGGTGTCAGTTTCTCCAACTTTAGTTGAATCAAATTCAATGAACAAGGTTCTTTCTGAAGATCAAAAAGCAATCACAATACTGCGTTGTGGTTTTTGATGCGTAGGTAAGAACGGTTCTTGCTCAGCCCGAAGCAGCCACGTAAAACTTGCAACAACAAAGTAGAGGACGTCTAACTTGTTTTTGCAGGGCATGTTGTGATGTGATATGGTCAAGACATGATGCTAAATTTTATTATATGTGATGATCGTTTTGTAACAAAGTTATCGGCAACTGGCAGGAGCCTTATGGTTGTCTCTTTATTGCATAAGACGCAAGTGCCATGTAATCCTTTACTTTATCTCTATGCGATAGCAATAGTTGCAAAAGCAATAGCTGGTGTGACGACCATGTGACAACACGTTGATAAAAGATCAAGATGATGGAGATCATGGTGTCATGCCGGTAGCAATGGAGATCATGACAGTACTTTGGAGATGGAGATCAAAGGCACAAGATGATGATGGCCATATCAAGTCACCTATTTTTGATTGCATCTGATGTTTATCTTTTATACATCTTATTTTTCTTAGTTCGACGGTAGCATTATAAGATCATCTCTCACTAAATTTCAAGGTATAAGTGTTCTCCCTGAATATGCACCAATGCGACAGTTCATCGTGCCGAGACACCACATGATGATCGAGTGTGATAAGCTCTACGTTCACATACAACGGGTGCAAGCCAGTTTTGCACACGCGGAATACTCGGGTTATACTTGACGAGCCTAGCATATGCAGATATGGCCTCGGAACACTGGAGACTGAAAGGTCGAGCATGAATCATATAGTAGATATGATCAACATAGTGATGTTCACCGTTGAAAACTACTCTATCTCATGTGATGATAAGACATGGTTTAGTTGATATGGATCACGTGATCACTTAGATGATTAGAGGGATGTCTATCTATGAAGGAGTTCTTAAGTAATATGATTAATTGAACTTAATTTATCATGAACTTAGTCCTGATAGTATTTGCATAACTATGTTGTAGATCAATAGCTCGCAATGTAGCTCCCCGTTTATTTTTGATATGTTACTAGAGAAAAAACTATGTTGAAAGTTGATAGTAGCAATGATGCAGACTAGGTCCGTGAACTAAGGATTATCCAAATTGCTGCACGGAAGAATTATGTCCTTGATGCACCGCTAGGTGACAGACCTATTGCTGGAGCAGATGCAGACGCTATGAACGTTTGACAAGCTCGATATGATGAGTACTTGATAGTTTAGTGCACCATGCTTTACGGCTTAGAACCGGGACTTCAAAAATGTTTTGAACGCCACGGATCATATAAGATGTTCCAAGAGTTGAAATTGGTATCTCATACTCATGCCCGTGTTAAGAGGCATGAGACCTCTGACAGTACTTTGCCTACAAGATGGAGGAGAATAGCTCAATGAGTAAGCATGTGCTTAGAATGTCTGTACTACAATCACTTGAATCAAGTGGGAGTTAATCTTCCCGGTAAGATAGTGATTGACAGAGTTCTCTAGTCACTATTACCAAGTTACTAGAACTTCGTGATGAACTATAATATGCAAGGGATAACGGAAACGATTCCCAAAGCTATTCGCGATGCTGAAATTGATGAAGGTAGAAATCAAGAAAAAGTATCAAGTGTTGATGGTTGACAAGACCACTAGTTTCAAGTAAAAGGGCAAGGGAAAGAAAGGGAACCTCAAGAAAAATGGCAAGCAAGTTGCCACTACCATGAAGAAGCCCAAAGCTAGACCCAAGCCTGAAACTGAGTGCTTCTACTGCAAAGGAAACGGTCACTGGAAGTGCAACTGCCCTAGATACTTGCCGGATAAGAAGGATGGAAAAGTGAACAAAGTATATTCGATATACATGTTATTGATGTGTACTTTACTAGTGTTTATAGGAAACCCCTCAGTATTTGATACTAGTTTAGTTGCTGAGAGTAGTAACTTGAAACGGGAGTTACAAAATAAACAAAGACTAGTTGAGAACAAGGTGACGATGTGTGTTGGAAATAATTCCAAGGTTGATAAGATCACCATCGCACACTCCCTTTACCTTCGGGATTAGTGTTGAACCTAAAATAAATGTTATTTGGTGTTTGCGTTGAGCATAATATGATTGGATCATGTTTATTGCAATACGGTTATTCATTTAAGTCAAAGAATAATTGTTATTATGTTTACATGAATAAAACCTTCTGTGATCATACACCCAAGGTGAATGGTTTATTGAATCTCTATTGTAGTGATACACATATTTATAATATTGAAGCCAAAAGATGCAAAGTTAATAATGATAGTGCAACCTATTTGTGGCACTGTCATTTAGGTCATATTGGTGTAAAGCGCATGAAGAAACTCCATGCTGATGGACTTTTGGAATCACTTGATTATGAATCACTTGATGCTTGCCAACCATGCCTCATGGGCAAGATGAAGGAAATATGCCCTAGAGGCAATAATAAAGTTATTATTTATTTCCCCATATCATGATAAATGCTTATTATTCATGCTAGAATTGTATTAACCGGAAACTTAGTACATGTGTGAATACATAGACAAACAGAGTGTCACTAGTATGCCTCTACTTGACTAGCTCATTAATCAAAGATGGTTAAGTTTCCTAACCATAGACATGAGTTGTCATTTGATTAATGGGATCACATCATTAGGAGAATGATGTGATTGACTTGACCCATTCCATTAGCTTAGCACTTGATCGTTTAGTTTTCTGCTATTGCTTTCTTCATGACGTATACATGTTCCTCTGACTATGAGATTATGCAACTCCCGATTACTGGAGGAACACTTTGTGTGCTACCAAACATCACAACGTAACTAGGTGATTATAAAGGTGCTCTACAGGTGTCTACAATAGTACTTGTTGAGTTGGCATAAATCAAGATTAGGATTTGTCACTCCGATTGTCGGAGAGGTATCCCTGGGCCCACTCGGTAATGCACATCACTATAAGCCTTGCAAGCATTGTAACTAATGAGTTAGTAGCGGGATGATGTATTATGGAACGAGTAAAGAGACTTGCCGGTAACGAGATTGAACTAGGTATTGAGATACCGATGATCGAATCTCGGGCAAGTAACATACCGATGACAAAGGGAACAACATATGTTGTTATGCGGTTTGACCGATAAAGATCTTCGTAGAACATGTGGGAGCCAATATGAACATCTAGGTTCCGGTGTTGGTTATTGACTGGAAGCGTGTCTCGGTCATGTCTACATAGTTCTCAAACCCATAGGGTCCACACGCTTAAAGTTTGGTGATGATCGGTATTATGAGTTTTTGTGTTTTATGTACCGAAGGTAGTTCGGAGTCCCGGATATGATCACGGACATGACGAGGAGTCTCGAAATGGTCGAGACGTAAAGATCGATATATTGGACGACTATATTCGGACACTGGAAGTGTTCCGGATGGTTTCGGAGAAAACCGGACCCCACCCTCCGGCCTAGGGCAGGCCGCGCGCCCCTCCCCCTCTGGTCTGAATTGGACTAGGAGAGGGGGGCGGTGCCCCCATTACTTCTCCCTCCCCCCTTCCTTTCCCCCTCCTAGTAGGAGTAGAAAAGAGGGGAATCCTACTCCTACTAGGAGGAGGATTCCTCCTCCTGGCGCGCCTACAGGGGCCGACCGTCCTTCCCCCTTGCTCCTTTATATACGGGAACGGGGGGCACCTCTAAACACACAAGTTGATCTATTGGTCTATTCCAGCCGTGTGCGGTGCCCCCCTCCACCATAATCCACCTCGATTATATCGTAGCGGTGCTTAGGCGAAGCCCTGCATCGGTAGCATCATCATCACCATCATCACGCCTTCGTGCTGACGAAACTCTCCCATGAAGCTCTGCTGAATCGGAGTTCGTGGGACGTCATCGAGCTGAACATGTGCTAAACTCAGAGGTGTCGTGCGTTCGGTACTTGGATCGGTCGGATCATGAAGACGTACGACTACATCAACCACGTTGTGCTAACGCTTCCGCTTTCGGTCTACGAGGGCACGTAGACACACTCTCCCCTCTCGTTGCTATGCATCACCATGATCCTGTGTGTGCGTAGGAATTTTTTTGAAATTACTACGTTCCCCAACAGTGGCATCCGAGCTAGGTTTATGCATAGATGTTATATGCACGAGTAGAACACAAGTGAGTTGTGGACGATACAAGTCATACTGCTTACCAGCATGTGATAACCCACAAGTATAGGGGTCGCAACAGTTTTCGATAAGTAAGAGTGTCGAACCCAACAAGGAGCTAAAGGTAGAACAAATATTCCCTCAATTCTATCGACCACCGATACAACTCTACGCACGCTTGACGTTCGCTTTACCTAGAACAAGTATGAAACTAGAAGTACTTTGTAGGTGTTGTTGGATAGGTTTGCAAGATAATAAAGAGTACGTAAATAAAAAGTAGGGGCTGTTTAGATAAAGAAACAATAAAGTAAATATAGAAAGTGTGGAAAAGTGGTGGTAGGAGTTGCGGAATTGCCCCTAAGCAATTGACTACTTTACTTGACCGATAGCAAGTATTATGTGGGAGAGGCCACTGCTAGCATGTCATCCCTGACTTAGAATTCTATGCACTTATGATTGGAACTATTAGCAAGCATCCGCAACTACTAACGTTCATTTAGGTAAAACCCAACCATAGCATTAACATAAATTGGTCCCCCTTCAATCCCATATGCATCAATTTCTATGCTAGGTTGAAGCTTCTGTCACTCTTGCCCTCCAATACATAGTCCTATCTATTGGGTTTCGTAGTAATTTCAAAAAAATTCCTAGGCACACGCAAGATCATGGTGATGCATAGCAACGAGATGGGAGAGTGTGATCTACGTACCCTTGTAGATCGACAACGGAAGTGTTAACTTGGTTGATGTAGTCGTACGTCTTCACGGCCCGACCGATCAAGCACCGAAACTATAGCACCTCCGAGTTCTGGCACACGTTCAGCTCGATGACGATCCCCGGACTCCGATCCAGCAAAGTGTCGGGGAAGAGTTCCGTCAGCACGATGGCGTGGTGACGATCTTGATGTACTACCGTCGCAGGGCTTCGCCTAAGCACTGCTACAATATTATCGAGGACTATGGTGGAAGGGGGCACCGCACACGGCTAAGAATATGATCACATGGATCAACTTGTGTCTCTAGGGGTGCTCCTTGCCTCCATATATAAAGGCTCAAAAGGGGGGGCTGGCCGGCCATCATAGGGCACGCGAGGAGGAGTCATACTCCCTCCGGGAGTAGGACTCCCCCCCTTTCCTAGTTGGAATAGGATTCGTGAAGGGGGGGGAGAGAGAGAGAAGGAAGGGGGCGCCGGCCCCCTCTCTCCTTGTCCTATTCGAACTAAGGGGGGAGGGGCGCACGGCCCATCCCTGGCCACCTCTCCTATCTCCCACTAAGGCCCACTAAGGACCATATACCTCCCGGGGGGGTTCCGGTAACCTCCCGGTACTCCGGTAAAATCCCGATTTCACCCGGAACACTTCCGATATCCAAATATAGGCTTCCAATATATCAATCTTTATTTCTCGACCACTTCGAGACTCCTCGTCATGTCCGTGATCACATCCGGGACTCTGAACAAACTTCGGTACATCAAAACATTTAAACTCATAATATAACTGTCATCGAAACCTTAAGCGTGCGGACCCTACGGGTTCGTGAACAATGTAGACATGACCGAGACATGTCTCCGGTCAATAACTAATAGCGGAACCTGGATGCTCATATTGGCTCCTACATATTCTACGAAGATCTTTTATCGGTCAGACCGCATAACAACATACGTTGTTCCCTTTGTCATCGGTATGTTACTTGCCCGAGATTCGATCGTCGGTATCCAATACCTAGTTCAATCTCGTTACCGGCAAGTATCTTTACTCGTTTCGTAATACATCATCCCGCAACTAACTCATTAGTTGCAATGCTTGCAAGGCTTAAGTGATGTGCATTACCGAGAGGGCCCAGAGATACCTCTCCGTCAATCGGAGTGACAAATCCTAATCTCGAAATACACCAACCCAACATGTACCTTTGGAGACACCTGTAGAGCTCCTTTATAATCACCCAGTTGTGTTGTGACGTCTGGTAGCACACAAAGTGTTCCTTCGGCAAGCGGGAGTTGCATAATCTCATAGTCATAGGAACATGTATAAGTCATGAAGAAAGCAATAGCAACATACTAAACGATCAGGTGCTAAGCTAATGGAATGGGTCATGTCAATCAGATCATTCAACTAATGATGTGATCCCGTTAATCAAATGACAACTCTTTGTCCATGGTTAGGAAACATAACCATCTTTGGTTAACGAGCTAGTCAAGTGGAGGCATACTAGTGACACTCTGTTTGTCTAAGTATTCACACATGTATTATGTTTCCGGTTAATACAATTCTAGCATGAATAAACATTTATCATGATATAAGGAAATAAATAATAACTTTATTATTGCCTCTAGGGCATATTTACTTTAGTCTCCCACTTGCACTAGAGTCAATAATCTATATTACACAGTAATGATTCTAACACCCATGGAGCCTTGGTGCTGATCACGTTTTGCTCGTGGAAGAGGCTTAGTCAATGGGTCTGCTACATTCAGATCCGTATGTATCTTGCAAATCTCTATGTCTCCCACATGGACTAGATCCCGGATGGAATTGAAGCGTCTTTTGATGTGCTTGGTTCTCTTGTGAAATCTGGATTCATTCGCCAAGGCAATGGCACTAGTATTGTCACAAAAGATTTTCATTGGACCCGATGCACTAGGTATGACACCTAGATCGGATATGAACTCCTTCATCCAGACTCCTTCATTTGCTGCTTCCGAAGCAGCTATGTACTCCGCTTCACATGTAGATCCCGCCACGACGCTTTGTTTAGAACTGCACCAACTGACAGCTCCACCGTTTAATGTAAATACGTATCCGGTTTGTGATTTAGAATCGTCCGGATCAGTGTCAAAGCTTGCATCAACGTAACCGTTTACGATGAGCTCTTTGTCACCTCCATATACGAGAAACATATCCTTAGTCCTTTTCAGGTACTTCAGGATGTTCTTGACCGCTGTCCAGTGATCCACTCCTGGATTACTTTGGTATCTCCCTGCTAGACTTATAGAAAGGCACACATCAGGTCTGGTACACAGCAGCATACATGATAGAGCCTATGGCTGAAGCATAGGGAACATCTTTCATTTTCTCTCTATCTTCTGCAGTGCTCGGGCATTGAGTCTGACTCAACTTCACACCTTGTAACACAGGCAAGAACCCTTTCTTTGCTTGATCCATCTTGAACCTCTTCAAAACTTTGTCAAGGTATGTGCTTTGTGAAAGTCCAATTAAGCATCTTGATCTATCTCTATAGATCTTAATGCCTAATATGTAAGCAGCTTCACCGAGGTCTTTCATTGAAAAAACTCTTATTCAAGTATCCCTTTATGCTATCCAGAAATTCTATATCATTTCCAATTAGTAATATGTCATCCACATATAATATCAGAAATGCTACAGAGCTCCCACTCACTTTCTTGTAAATACAGGCTTCTCCAAAAGTCTGTAAAAAACCAAATGCTTTGATCACACTATCAAAGCGTTTATTCCAACTCCAAGAGGCTTGCACCAGTCCATAAATGGATCGCTGGAGCTTGCACACTTTGTTAGCTCCCTTTGGATCGACAAAACCTTTTGGTTGCATCATATACAACTCTTCTTCCAGAAATCCATTCAGGAATGCAGTTTTGACATCCATCTGCCAAATTTCATAATCATAAAATGCGGCAATTGCTAACATGATTCGGACAGACTTAAGCATCGCTACGGGTGAGAAGGTCTCATCATAGTCAATCCCATGAACTTGCCGAAACCCTTTTGCAACAAGTCGAGCTTTGTAGACAGTAATATTACCGTCAGCGTCAGTCTTCTTCTTGAAGATCCATTTATTCTCAATTGCTTGCCGATCATTGGGCAAGTCAACCAAAGTCCACACTTTGTTCTCATACATGGATCCCATCTCAGATTTCATGGCTTCAAGCCACTTTGCGGAATCTGGGCTCACCATCGCTTCTTCATAGTTCGTAGGTTCATCATGATCTAGTAGCATGACTTCCATAACAAGATTACCGTACCACTCTGGCACGGATCTTACTCTGGTTGATCTACGAGGTTCAGTAGTATCTTGTTCTGAAGTTCCATGATCATTATCATTAGCTTCCGCACTAATTGGTGTAGGTGTCACAGAAACAGGTTTCTGTGATGTACTACTTTCCAATAAGGGAGTAGGTAGAGTTACCTCGTCAAGTTCTACTTTCCTCCCACTCACTTCTTTCGAGAGAAACTCCTTCTCCAGAAAGTTTCTGAATTTAGCAACAAAAGTCTTGCCTTCAGATCTGTGATAGAAGGTGTATCCAATAGTCTCCTTTGGATATCCTATGAAGACACATTTCTCTGATTTGGGTTCGAGCTTATCAGGTTGAAGCTTTTTCACATAAGCATCGCAGCCCCAGACTTTCAGAAACGACAACTTTGGTTTCTTGCCAAACCATAGTTCATAAGGCGTCGTCTCGATGGATTTTGTTGGTGCCCTATTTAACGTGAATGCGGCCGTCTCTAAAGCATAACCCCAAAATGACAGCGGTAAATCAGTAAGAGACATCATAGATCGCACCATATCTAGTAAAGTACGATTACGACGTTCGGACACACCATTACGCTGTGGTGTTTCGGGTGGCGTGAGTTGCGAAACTATTCCGCATTGTTTCAAATGTACACCAAACTCGTAACTCAAATATTCTCCTCCACGATCAGATCGTAGGAATTTAATTTTCTTGTTACGATGATTTTTGACTTCACTCTGAAATTTTTTGAACTTTTCAAACATTTCAGACTTATGTTTCATTAAGTAGATATACCCATATCTGCTTAAGTCATCTGTGAAGGTGAGAAAATAACGATATCCTCCACGAGCCTCAATATTCATCGGACCACATACATCTGTATGTATGATTTCCAATAAATCTGTTGCTCTCTCCATAGTACTGGAGAACGGCGTTTTAGTCATCTTGCCCATGAGGCACGGTTCGCAAGTACCAAGTGATTCATAATCAAGTGGTTCCAAAAGTCCATCAGTATGGAGTTTCTTCATGTGCTTTGCACCGATATGACCTAAACGGCAGTGCCACAAATAAGTTGCACTATCATTATCAACTCTGCGTCTTTTGGTTTCAACATTATGAATATGTGTGTTACTACTATCGAGATTCAATAAGAATAGACCACTCCTTAAGGGTGCATGACCATAAAAGATATTACTCCTGTAAATAGAACAACCATTATTCTCTGATTTAAATGAATAGCCGTCTCGCATCAAACAAGATCCAGATATAATGTTCATGCTCAACGCTGGCACCAAATGACAATTATTTAGGTCTAATATTAATCCCGAAGGTAGATGTAGAGGTAGCGTGCCGACCGCGATCACATCGACTTTGGAACCATTTCCCACGCGCATCGTCACCTCGTCCTTAGCTAATCTTCGCTTAATCCGTAGTCCCAATTTCGAGTTGCAAATATTAGCAACAGAACCAGTATCAAATACCCAGGTGCTACTGCGAGTATTAGTAAGGTACACATCAATAACATGTATATCACATATAACTTTGTTCACCTTGCCATCCTTCTTATCCGCCAAATACTTGGGGCAGTTCCGCTTCTAGTGACCAGTCTGCTTGCAGTAAAAGCACTCAGTTTCAGGCTTAGGTCCAGACTTGGGTTTCTTCTCTCGAGCAGCAACTTGCTTGTTGTTCTTCTTGAAGTTCCCCTTCTTCTTCCCTTTGCCCTTTTTCTTGAAACTAGTGGTCTTGTTAACCATCAACACTTGATGCTCCTTCTTGATTTCTACCTCCGCAGCCTTTAGCATTGCGAAGAGCTCGGGAATTGTCTTATTCATCCCTTGCATATTATAGTTCATCATGAAGCTCTTGTAGCTTGGTGGAAGTGATTGGAGAATTCTGTCAATGACGCTATCATCCGGAAGATTAACTCCCAGTTGAATCAAGTGATTACAATACCCAGACATCTTGAGTATATGCTCACTGACAGAACTGTTCTCCTCCATCTTGCAGCTATAGAACTTATTGGAGACTTCATATCTCTCAATCCGGGCATTTGCTTGAAATATTAACTTCAACTCCTAGAACATCTCATATGCCCCATGACGTTCAAAACGTCGTTGAAGTCCCGGTTCTAAGCCGTAAAGCATGGCACATTGAAGTATCGAGTAGTCATCAGCTTTGCTCTGCCAGACGTTCATAACATCTGGTGTTGCTCCAGCAGCAGGCCTGGCACCCAGTGGTGCTTCCAGGACGTAATTCTTCTGTGCAGTTATGAGGATAATCCTCAAGTTACGGACCCAGTCCGTGTAATTTCTACCATCATCTTTCAACTTTGCTTTCTCAAGGAACGCATTAAAATTCAACGGAACAACAGCACGGGCCATCTATCTACAATCAAACATACATAAGCAAGATACTATCAGGTACTAAGTTCATGATAAATTTAGGTTCAATTAATCATATTACTTAAATAACTCCCACTTAGATAGACATCCCTCTAATCCTCTAAGTGATTACGTGATCCAAATCAACTAAACCATGTCCGATCATCACGTGAGATGGAGTAGTTTCATCGGTGAACATCACTATGTTGATAATATCTACTATATGATTCACGCTCGACCTTTCGGTCTCCATGTTCCGAGGCCATATCTGTATATGCTTGGCTCGTCAAGTATAACCTGAGTATTCCGCGTGTGCAACTGTTTTTCACCCATTGTATTTGAACGTAGAGCCTATCACACCTGATCATCACGTGGTGTCTCGGCACGAAGAACTTTCGCAACGGTGCATACTCAGGGAGAACACTTCTTGATAATTAGTGAGAGATCATCTTATAATGCTACCGTCAATCAAAGCAAGATAAGATGCATAAAAGATAAACATCACATGCAATCAATATAAGTGATATGATATGGCCATCATCATCTTGTGCTTGTGATCTCCATCTCTGAAGCACCGTCGTGATCACCATCGTCACTGGCGCGACACCTTGATCTCCATCGTAGCATCGTTGTCGTCTCGCCAATCTTATGCTTCCACGACTATCGCTACCGCTTAGTGATAAAGTAAAGCATTACAGCGCGATTGCATTGCATACGATAAAGCGACAACCATATGGCTCCTGCCAGTTGCCGATAACTCGGTTACAAAACATGATGATCTCATACAATAAAATTTAGCATCATGTCTTGACCATATCACATCACAACATGCCCTGCAAAAACAAGTTAGACGTCCTCTACTTTGTTGTTGCAAGTTTTACGTGGCTGCTACGGGCTTAAGCAAGAACCAATCTTACCTATGCATCAAAACCACAACGATAGTTTGTCAAGTTGGTGCTGTTTTAACCTTCGCAAGGACCGGGCATAGCCACACTCGGTTCAACTAAAGTTGGAGAAACTGTCACCCGCTAGCCACCTTTGTGCAAAGCACGTCGGGAGAACCGGTCTCGCGTAAGCGTACGCGTAATGTCGGTCCGGGCCGCTTCGTCCAACAATACCGCTGAACCAAAGTATGACATGCTGGTAAGCAGTATGACTTATATCGCCCACAACTCACTTGTGTTCTACTCGTGCATATAACATCAACACATAAAACCTAGGCTCGGATGCCACTGTTGGGTTCCATAGTAATTTCAAAAAAATTCCTACGCACACGCAAGATCATGGTGATGCATAGCAACGAGATGGGAGAGTGTGATCTACGTACCCTTGTAGATCGACAACAGAAGCATTAACTTGGTTGATGTAGTCGTACGTCTTCACGGCCCGACCGATCAAGCACTGAAACTACAACACCTCCAAGTTCTAGCACACGTTCAGCTCGATGACGATCCCCGGACTCCGATCCAGCAAAGTGTCAGGGAAGAGTTCCGTCAGCATGACGGCGTGGTGACGATCTTGATGTACTACCATCGCAGGGCTTCGCCTAAGCACTGCTACAATATTATCGAGGACTATGGTGGAAGGGGGCACCGCACACGGCTAAGAATATGATCACGTGGATCAACTTGTGTCTCTAGGGGTGCTCCTTGCCTCCGTATATAAAGTCTCAAAAGGGAGGGGCTGGCCGGCCATCATAGGGCGCGCCAGGAGGAGTCCTACTCCCTCCGGGAGTAGGACTCCCCCCCTTTCCTAGTTGGAATAGGATTCGTGAAGGGGGGGGAAGAGAGAGAGAGGGAAGGGGGCGTTGGCCCCCTCTCTCCTTGTCCTATTCGGACTAAGGGAGGGAGGGGCGCACGGCCCATCCCTGGCCACCTCTCCTATCTCCCACTAAGGCCCACGAAGGCCCATATACCTCCCAGGGGGGTTCCGGTAACCTCCCGGTACTCCGGTAAAATCCCGATTTCACCCGGAACACTTCCTATATCCAAATATAGGCTTCCAATATATCAATCTTTATGTCTCGACCATTTCGAGACTCCTCGTCATGTCCGTGATCACATCCGGGACTCCGAACAAACTTCGGTACATCAAAACTTATAAACTCATATAACTGTCATCGAAACCTTAAGTGTGCGGACCCTACGGGTTCGAGAACAATGTAGACATGACCGAGACATGTCTCCGGTCAATAACCAATAGCGGAACCTGGATGCTCATATTGGCTCCTATATATTCTACGAAGATCTTTTATCGGTCAGACCGCATAACAACATACGTTGTTCCCTTTGTCATCGGTATGTTACTTGCCCGAGATTCGATCGTCGTTATCCAATACCTAGTTCAATCTCGTTACCGGCAAGTCTCTTTACTCGTTCCGTAAAACATCATCCCGCAACTAACTCATTAGTTGCAATGCTTGCAAGGCTTAAGTGATGTGCATTACCGAGAGGGCCCAGAGATACCTCTTCGTCAATCGGAGTGACAAATCCTAATCTCGAAATACGCCAACCCAACATGTACCTTTGGAGACACCTGTAGAGCTCCTTTATAATCACCCAGTTACGTTGTGACGTTTGGTAGCACACAAAGTGTTCCTCCGGCAAACGGGAGTTGCATAATCTCATAGTCATAGGAACATGTATAAGTCATGAAGAAAGCAATAGCAACATACTAAACGATCGGGTGCTAAGCTAATGGAATGGGTCATGTCAATCAGATCATTCAACTAATGATGTGATCCCGTTAATCAAATGACAACTCTTTGTCCATGGTTAGGAAACATAACCATCTTTGGTTAATGAGCTAGTCAAGTAGAGGCATACTAGTGACACTCTGTTTGTCTATGTATTCACACATGTATCATGTTTCCGGTTAATACAATTCTAGCATGAATAATAAACATTTATCATGATATAAGGAAATAAATAATAACTTTATTATTGCCTCTAGGGCATATTTCCTTCACTATCAACATACAACTAACCCTAGGGTGTGATCCACGCGCGCAATCATATGATGGGCACCAAAGGACAGCAACATAACCACAAGCAAATTAAATCAATCATAGCAATTCATCAACCACCGATAGGACAACGAAAATCTACTCAGACATCATAGGATGGTAACACATCATTGGATAATAATATGAAGCATAAAGCACCATGTTCAAGTAGAGGGTACAGCGGGTTGCGGGAGAGTGGACCGCTGTAGATAGAGGGGGGAAGGTGATGGAGATGTTGGTGAAGATGGCGGAGGTGTTGGTGAAGATTGCGGTGATGATGATGATGATGGCCATGGCGGCGTTCTGGCGCCACCGGAGGAGAGGGGGGAGGGGCCCCCTTCTTCCTCTTCTTCCTTGACCTCCTCCCTAGATGGGAGAAGGGTTTCCCCACAGGTCCTTGGCCTCCATGGCATGGGAGGGGCGAGAGCCCCTCCGATATTGGATCTATCTCTTTGTTTCTCTCTGGTTCTGTGTTCTGTTCTGGCTCTGTTTCACCGTTTCGTGTATATATGGAGATCTGTAACTCCGATTGGCCTGAAACTTTTGCCGTGATTTTTTTCCGAATATTAGCTTTCTTGCGGCAAAAGAAGAGCGTCAACCACCTTACGGTGGGCTCACGAGGGTATGGGGCGCGCCCTAGAGGGAGCGCGCCCCCCTGCCTCATGACCACCTCGGGCACTGGTTCATGTTGATTTTCCTTCCGAATTTTCCATATTTTCGAAAAATAAGCTCCGTCCATTTTTATCCCGTTTGGACTCCGTTTGATATGGATATTCTGCGAAACCAAAAACATGCAACAGACAGGAACTGGCACTGGGCACTGGATCTATATGTTAGTCCAAAAAATAGTATAAAAAGTTGCAAAAAGTATATGAAAGTTGAATAATATTGGCATGGAACAATAAAAAATTATAGATATGATGGAGACGTATCAGCATGTCACACTTTGGTTCGGCGGTATTGTTGGATGAAGTGGCCCGGACCGACATTACGCGTATGCTTACGCGAGACTGGTTCTACCGACGTGCTTTGCACACAGGTGGCTAGCGGGTGTTAGTTTCTCCAACTTTAGTTGAATCGAGTGTGGCTACGCCCAGTCCTTGAGAAGATTAAAACAGCACTAACTTGACAAACTATCGTTGTGGTTTTGATGCGTAGGTAAGAACGGTTCTTGCTCATCCCGTAGTAGCCACGTAAAACTTGCAACAACAAAGTAGAGGGCGTGTAACTTGTTTTTGCAGGGCATGTTGTGATGTGATATGGTCAAGACATGATAATATTTTATTGTATGAGATGATCATGTTTTGTAACCGAGTTATCGGCAACTGGCAGGAGCCATATGGTTGTCGCTTTATTGTATGTAATGCAATCGCCCTGTAATGGCTTCACTTTATCACTAAGCGGTAGCGATAGTCATAGAAGAAATATTTGGCGAGACGACAACGATGCTACGATGGAGATCAAGGTGTCGCGCCGGTGACAATGGTGATCATGATGGTGCTTCGGAGATGGAGATCACAAGCACAAGATGATGATGGCCATATCATATCACTTATATTGATTGCATGTGATGTTTATCTTTTATGCATCTTATTTTGCTTAGATCGACGGTAGCATTATAAGATGATCTCTCACTAAATTTCAAGGTACAAGTGTTCTCCCTGAGTATGCACCGTTGCGAAAGGTCGTCGTGCCGAGACACCACGTGATGATCGGGTGTGATAAGCTCTACGTTCATATACAACGGGTGCAAACCAGTTTTGCACATGCAGAATACTCGGGTTAAACTTGATGAGCCTAGCATATGCAGATATGGCCTCAGAACACTAGAGACCGAAAGGTCGAGCGTGAATCATATAGAAGATATGATCAACATAGTGATGTTCACCATTGAAAGCTACTCCATCTCACGTGATGATCGGGCATGGTTTAGTTGATATGGATCACATGATCACTTAGATGATTAGAGGGATGTCTATCTAAGTGGGATTTCTTTAATAATTTGATTAAATGAACTTTAATTTATCATGAACTTAGTACCTGATAGTATTTTTGCATGTCTATGTTGTTGTAGATAGATGGCCTGTGTATTGTTCCGTTGAATTTTAATGCGTTCCTTGAGAAAGCAAAGTTGAATGATGATGGTAGCAATTACACGGACTGGGTCCGTAACTTGAGGATTATCCTCATTGCTGCACAGAAGAATTACGTCCTGGAAGCACAGCTAGGTGCCAAACCTGCTGCAGGAGCAACACCAGATGTTATGAACGTCTGGCAGAGCATAGCTGATGACTACTCGATAGTTCAGTGTGCCATGCTTTACGGCTTAGAACCGGGACTTCAACGACATTTTGAACGTCATGGAGAATATGAGATGTTTCAGGAGTTGAAGTTAATATTTCAAGCAAATGACCGGATTGAGAGATATCAAGTCTCCAATAAGTTCTACAGTTGCAAGATGGAGGAGAATAGTTCTGTCAGTGAACATATACTCAGAATGTCTGGGTACCATAACCACTTGACTCAACTGGGAGTTAATCTTCCTGTTGATAGTGTCATTGACAGAGTACTTCAATCACTGCCACCAAGCTACAAAAGCTTCATGATGAACTATAACATGCAAGGGATTCATAAGACAATTCCCGAGCTCTTCGTAATGCTAAAGGCTGCGGAGGTTCAAATCAAGAAGGAGCATCAAGTGTTGATGGTTAACAAGACCACCAGTTTCAAGAAAAAGGGTAAAGGGAAGAAGAAACGGAACTTCAAGAAGAACGGCAAACAAGTTGCTTCTCAAGAAAAGAAACCCAAGTCTGGACCTAAGCCTGAGACTGAGTGCTTCTACTGCAAACAGACTGGTCACTGGAAGCGGAACTGCCCCAAGTATTTGGCGGATAAGAAGGATGGCAAGGTGAACAAAGGTATATGTGATATACATGTTATTGATGTGTACCTTACTAATTCTCGCAGTAGTGCCTGGGTATTTGATACTGGTTCTGTTGCTAATATTTGCAACTCGAAACAGGGACTATGGATTAAGCAAAGATTGGCAAAGGACGAGGAGACGATGCGCGTGGGAAATGGTTCCAAAGGCGATGTGATCGCGGTCGGCACGCTACCTCTACATCTACCTCCGGGATTAGTATTAGACCTGAATAATTGTTACTTGGTGCCAGCATTGAGCATGAACATTATATCTAGATCTTGTTTAATGCGAGACGGTTATTCATTTAAATTAGAGAATAATGGTTGTTCTATTTATATTATTAATATCTTTTATGGTCATGCACCCTTAAAGAGTGGTCTATTCTTTTTGAATCTCGATAGTGGAGATACACATATTCATAGTATTGAAGCTAAAAGATGCAGAGTTGATAATGATAGTGCAACTTATTTGTGGCACTGTCGTTTAGGTCATATTGGTATAAAGCACATGAAGAAACTCCATTCTGATGGACTTTTGGAATCACTTGATTATGCATCACTTGGTACTTGCGAACCGTGCCTCATGGGCAAGATGACTAAAACGCCGTTCTCCGGAACTATGGAGCAAGCAACAGAATTGTTGGAAATCATACATACTGATGTATGTGGCCCGATGAATATTGAGGCTCGCGGCGGATATCGTTATTTTCTCACTTTCACAGATGATTTGAGCAGATATGGGTATATCTACTTGATGAAACATAAGTCTGAAACATTTGAAAAGTTCAAGGAATTTCAGAGTGAAGTGGAAAATCATCGTAACAAGAAAATAAAGTTTCTACGATCTGATCATGGAGGAGAATATTTGAGTTACGAGTTTAGTCTTCATTTGAAACAATGCGGAATAGTTTCGCAACTCACGCCACCCGGAACACCACAGCGTAATGGTGTGTCCGAATGTTGTAATCGTACTTTACTAGATATGGTGCGATCTATGATGTCTCTTACTGATTTACCGCTATCATTTTGGGGTTATGCTTTAGAGACGGCTACATTCACGTTAAATAGGGCACCATCTAAATACACTGAGATGACTCCTTATGAACTGTGGTTTGCAAGAAGCCAAAGTTGTCGTTTCTTAAAGTTTGGGGCTGCGACGCCTATGTGAAAAAGCTTCGACCCGATAAGCTCGAACCCAAATCGAAAAAATGTGTCTTCATAGGATACCCAAAAGAAAGAGTTGGGTACACCTTCTATCGCAGATCCAAAGGCAAGACTTTTGTTGCTAAGAATGGATCCTTTCTAGACAAGGAGTTTCTCTCGAAAGAAGTGAGTGGGAGGAAAGTAGAACTTGATGAGGTAACTGTACCTGCTCCCTTATTGGAAAGTAGTTCATCACAGAAACCGGTTCCTGTGACACCTACACCAATTAGTGAGGATGCTAATGATGATGATCATGAAACTTTAGATCAAATTACTACCGAACCTCATAGGTCAACCAGAGTAAGATCCGCACCAGAGTGGTACGGTAATCCTGTTCTGGAGGTCATGTTACTAGACCATGATGAACCTACGAACTATGAGGAAGCGGTGATGAGCCCAGATTCCTCAAAATGGCTAGAGGCCATGAAATCTGAGATGGGATCCATGTATGAGAACAAAGTGTGGACTTTGGTTGACTTGCCCGATGATCGGCAATCCATCAAGAATAAATGGATCTTCAAGAAGAAGACAGGCGCTAATGGTAATGTTACTGTCTACAAAGCTCGACTTGTTGTGAAAAGTTTTTGACAAGTTCAAGGAGTTGACTACGATGAGACCTTCTCACCCGTAGCGATGCTTAAGTCCATCTGAATCATGTTAGCTATTGCCGCATTTTATGATTATGAAATTTGGCAAATGGATATGAAGACTGCATTCCTGAATGGATTTCTGGAAGAAGAGTTGTATATGATGCAACCTGAAGGTTTTATTGATCCAAAGGGTGCTAACAAAGTGTGCAAGCTCAAGTGATCCATTTATGGACTGGTGCAAGCCTCTCGGAGTTGGAATAAATGTTTTGATAGTGTGATCAAAGCATATGGTTTTATACAGACTTTTGGAGAAGCATGTATTACAAGAAAGTGAGTGGGAGCTCTATAGCATTTCTAATATTATATGTGGATGACATATTATTGATTGGAAATGATATAGAATTTCTAGATAGCATAAAAGGATATTTGAATAAGAGTTTTTTAATGAAAGACCTCGGTGAAGCTGCTTACATATTGGGCATCAAGATCTATAGAGATAGATTAAGACGCTTAATTGGACTTTCACAAAGCACATACCTTGACAAAGTTTTGAAGAAGTTCAAAATGGATCAGGCAAAGAAAGGGTTATTACCTGTATTACAAGGTGTTAAGTTGAGTAAGACTCAATGCCCGACAACTGCAGAAGATAGAGACAAAATGAAAGATGATCCCTATGCTTCAGCCATAGGCTCTATCATGTATGAAATGTTGTGTACCAGACCTGATGTGTGCCTTGCTATTAGTTTAGCAGGGAGGTACCAAAGTGATCCAGGAGTGGATCACTGGATAGCGGTCAAGAACATCCTGAAATACCTAAAAAGGACTAAGGATATGTTTCTCATTTATGGAGGTGACAAAGAGCTTATCATAAATGGTTACGTTAATGCAAGCTTTGACACTGATCTGGACGATTCCAAATCGCAAACCGGATACGTGTTTATATTGAACGGTGGAGCTGTCAGTTGGAGCAGTTCTAAACAAAGTGTCAGGGCGGGATCTACGTGTGAAGCGGAGTACATTGCTGCTTCGGAAGCAGCGAATGAAGGAGTCTGGATGAAGGAGTTCATATCCTATCTAGGTGTCATACCTAGTGCATCGGGTCCAATGAAAATCTTTTATGACAATACTAGTGCAATTGCCTTGGCAAAGGAATCCAGATTTCACAAGAGAACCAAGCACATCAAGAGACGCTTCAATTCCATCCGCGATCTAGTCTAGGTGGGAGACATAGAGATTTGCAAGATACATATGGATCTGAATGTTGCAGACCCGTTGACTAAGCCTCTCTCACGAGCAAAACATGATCAGCACCAAGGCTCCATGGGTGTTAGAATCATTACTGTGTAATCCAGATTATTGACTCTAGTGCAAGTGGGAAGCTCAAGGAAATATGCCCTAGAGGCAATAATAAAGTTATTATTTATTTCCTCATATCATGATAAATGTTTATTATTCATGCTAGAATTGTATTAACCGGAAACTTAGTACATGTGTGAATACATAGACAAACAGAGTGCCACTAGTATGCCTCTACTTGACTAGCTCATTAATCAAAGATGGTTAAGTTTCCTAACCATAGACATGAGTTGTCATATGATTAATGGGATCACATCATTAGGAGAATGATGTGATTGACTTGACCCATTCCGTTAGCTTAGCACTTGATCATTTAGTTTTCTGCTATTGCTTTCTTCATGACTTATACATGTTCCTATGACTATGAGATTATGCAACTCCTGATTACCGGAGGAACACTTTGTGTGCTACCAAACGTCAAAATGTAACTGGGTGATTATAAAGGTGCTCTATAGTTGTCTCCGATGGTACTTGTTGAGTTGGCATAAATCAAGATTAGGATTTGTCACTCCCATTGTCGGAGAGGTATCTCTAGGCCCACTCGATAATGCACATCACTATAAGCCTTGCAAGCATTGTAACTAATGAGTTAGTTGCGGGATGATGTATTATGGAATGAGTAAAGAGACTTGCCGGTAACGAGATTGAACTAGGTATTGAGATACCGACGATCGAATCTTGGGCAAGTAACATATCGATGAAAAAGGGAATAACGTATGTTGTTATGTGGTTTGAACGATAAAGATCTTCGTAGAACATGTGGGAGCCAATATGAACATCTAGTTTCCGATGTTGGTTATTGACCGGAAACGTGTCTCGGTCATGTCTACATAGTTCTCGAACCCGTAGGGTCCGCACGCTTAAAGTTTAGTGACGATCGGTATTATGAGTTTTTGTTTTGATGTACCGAAGGTAGTTCGGAGTCCCGGATATGATCACGGACATGACGAGGTGTCTCGAAATGGTCGAGACGTAAAGATCAATATATTGGACGACTATATTCGGACATCGGAAGTGTTCCGGATGGTTTCGGAGAA